>NC_056739.1:434270277-434349241 GCF_019279795.1 Protopterus annectens
AGGGGTCAGAAATCATCCTCCCTTTTTGATATTTAGCACTAACTGTGTGAATAATCAATTAAGTATACTCTGGTTCAACTTTTTAATCTCATTTTCTAAAATGGATAACCAATTTATTTCTGAAGACCTGCTTTATCAAACAGGTCTGTCAACTCGTGATAAGCTATTTTCAATTTCAAACAAGTTTCCAAAGTCGAAGACCTTTCGGTATTTAAGTGAAAGTGTGACTTACTCAGAAAATCAAGCATAAGAGCTCTATTTCTTACAGAGCTTCTCAAAGTTCTCTTTTTCAAAGCAGGCATACTGTTCCTTTCCTCGTTTGAGTCAAGTTCAGAAATGCACTGCTCAATAGAATGCTGCAGTTTACATTTTGTAAATGCATAAAATGTTTTAAACTGCTAATCATGAGTTAGGCACCAGGGTTAAAATGCATACTGGGAGCAATGACTACTGTCCTTTGTCTAGGAGAAAGGGTACATTATAGTTTAGAAATTGATCAGCCATGGTTACATTTCACGTGCCCCAAGAGGTTCAATACAGAAGCAGGCCCTTGTTAAGTAAGCCTGTACTTCATTTGACAATTACGGCAGCATTTCACACACCAGTAAGCTTGACTTGCTGTACATAAAATAGGTTTAGATAAAAGGTTCCAAGTTCAGAAATGCACTGAGTAAACACAAGGCCGTTTCAAGAAATGGGATCAACAAGTTATCCAGCAAGCAATGTCAATAAAAATCAAAACAATGTATAACCTACCGCTACATATTTTATGCAGAAAGCAAATAAACCCCCTCCCTTCCTCATCCTGTATACTACCAAAGTCTGCATAATCTAAACCTGCTGTAAACCCCCTCCCATTCCTTACGTTCATTTTCTCTACTTCATATTTTCCGGTCTTTCTTTTAACCCAAGCTTGTGTCTTGTCCCATTAGCACGTACATACTTAACTGTGCTTGAATATTCAATGAGTGTTTTCATATATGCCAGTGCTTTGCAAATAACAATGTGGTGATGAAAAGTTCTAACCAACAAAGAAGTGAATGCTGTGGCACCATGAAACCAAGTTAACATTCTCACTGAAGTTAAACATACTTGGCAGTGTCTGAAGTTTCTATAACCCTACCAAAAAGTCTGAAGTCTGGTCACCAAAATGCTGCTCCGCTGCTGCAATCACCCCCGAATCACTAGAACAATTGCCGCCCTTTCAAACTTTAAGGTGTGGAAACTGGAATAGTCAGATGGAGCAAGACCTGGTGAGTAGGGTGGATTGTCTATGCACTCAAACCCAAATTTAGTTAAAACCTCCGTCATTTTGCCAGCCTTGTGAACAGTTGCATTGTCTCAAAAGACACCTTTCCCCAGCTTCTCCTTTTTCTTTCACTGCCTCCTTTAAATCAGCACAGCAAGTTACAACAGTACTCTGTATCAACTGTTTAGCCCCTTGGAAAATGGTTATTACAACACCCTCCTGATCACAAAATACTGTGGCCATGACCTTTCCTTCTGGGTCTTCTTTGGCCATTGTGAACCTGAGTGCAGCCATTACATGGCCTGTTCAGTCTCAGGATCACAGCAGTGTAACCATGTTTCAACAGAAAGTAGTCATTCCAAAGTTCACACCAGCATGGCAAAAATCAACTTAGAAGTGTCCCACTTCATGTCTTTTCTTGTCAGCATTCAAACATACGGGGCAACCCCTTGGCCGACAGCTTTTGCATACCCAGCTGCTCATAGGAGTAATACGTTCCTTGGATATCTGTAGCGTCTCAGCATTTGTTTTAGCAGATATTCACAGATATGCCAAAATCAGGTCATAAACGGTCCGTTTCAGGAGTTGACCGTTTGAGGACTCCCAGACCTTGCTGCATCTATCTCAAAATCTCCGGGCTGAAAGTTTGCGAACCACTTCTTCACAATTGAGTAAGAAGGGCACTTCTTACTCAAAGTTTGCATCATACATTTCCTTTGGAGTTTTCTTCTGCAGGAATAGAACTTCTTGGCTTGGAGTTGCAAACAAATTCCACACTTCATTGACATGCATGTCAAAACAGCATTAAGATTCTGGAAACTGGTACATTACAAGATGAAATTAACCCTCTTTTCAGCTACAGAGGCAAAATAATGCTCAGAATTCAAAAAGCTGGTTGGTCTTAGAAGTTTTCAGCACTTCCTCATATATACCGTTTCATGTAACCTGAGCAGAGACTGCAATTGGGCATTTTACGATCCGTGCTCAAATGTCAACATTGAAACTTCTCATCTTGTACATTAAACAGTGTCTCATCTTCTACATACCACCTTCCGTGCAGAAAATTTCAGCTACTTAAAAACAGGCATGAAAAACCAGTATGAAATCAGATTACCCGTTTTCCCCTCACATAGCTCCCCCATGGCTCCCTCATTGATTGATGGTAATTTGTTATGTTCCACCTGGCAGATCACATTTTTTTTCATTTTACACCCATTTCCCCACTGCACTGGGCATTTAAATACACAAAATAAGAAAATGCTTTCTATATCCATCTCTAGTTCTCCATTTCTCTATTGCGATATTATATATATATGAATCACATTTCACTATCGCGATTATATATATATATATATATATATATATATATATATATATATATATTAATCTCTTTTCACTGAAGTTGGTATATATGGCACGGTGTACAAGGCAAGTAAAAAGTATATGCCCTTTTCCCCACTGTAGTGCAAAATCCTGGAGTTTATATTTTATATATAGTTGGGGGCACAGCCCCCCACATTGGGGGTGTGTGGGAAGCAAAGCCCCCCCCCATCTTGTTTTATATTTTAAATTTTACCACAAACCAACAATATCTTTTAAACAACAGACATGCATAGTTGCAACACCAATGACTAAACTTTCTCCATAAGACAATATGTACTCAAACTAAGTGGGGGGGCTATGTCCCCCACACCCCCATAAGTATATATACCAACTCCAGGATCGTACTACAGTGGAGAAAAGGGCATATACATTTTACTTGCCTTACAGTACTTTACAGTGTGCCATTACATACTAACTGCAGTTCAGTAAAGTGGTCAGGGTGAAAGGAGACAGACTAATGTATATAAAAACACCAACAACTAACAGACTCTAGCCTTTATGCTGTGGATGAAGCTTTACATGGGCTGCAATTGTTAAACTTACTGAAGCTTTCAGTTTAAGCGGAAATATATTGCCGAATTCTGTGCCCTTAAGCTGTAGACAGGGATTTGCCAGACAATCGAAAAAGCTATCCTTTGGGAGAATCCTTTCAATTCTATAATATGGTCTAGTCTAGTTTAGTTTAGTCCAATATAAAACCTAAGCAGGCTGTAGCCCAAGAAGGGAAAAACTGGTTTTAAAAAAACAGAGAATTCTGCTTTATTGATAAAACAATAAGCCCAAACGACCAAGCGCTTTCACCAGTGACAATCTGGCTTCTTCAGAGTCATTTGGAAACACTTACGACATTTAAATATACCCAACACTTAAACAGCCTATCAGATGTCAGCAGCCATTAAATATGTAAATATTAATAATGAATATCTAAATGCGTTTACAGCCATCACTGTATAACTAAACCCTAAAAAACATATTGAGCTCATGAACAGTTGTCAAATGTTGTTGTGTCTTTTGGCTTTTCCTGGTTAGGGGTCACCACAGTGGAACTCCGGTCTGCTAATGATTGGCAGTATATTTTCACGAACTCAGAGGTGCCAGCACGTTCAACCTTCAACGAAGGCACACCCATTTATGCATGTCTTTCGAACACCCACCCAACCGCGGGGAGGACATGCAGACTCCACACAGAAGGCACTGCCCGCACTCCAGCAGATCTTGCTGTGAGGCAACAACACTACCGCTGCACCACCGCGGATGTACGAATAATTGTCAAATACCTGATTAAAGCTAATTATTTAAAAACATTAAAAACAGAAAAATGCAGAAAAGTAAAGCATAAAATTAACAATTAAAATGCTCAGCATTTGTAGAAAGCAACTGGTTTTGCTGATTTTTCACCTTTAAAAGCAATGTTGGCCCATTGCATCAAGACATGAATAATCGAACTACTATCATAAGCCTGGTTTTACCATGGCATTTAATCTCAGCTGCCACTTAAGCTCCTTTTTCTTCCACCTTCACTTTGTCATTGCCTCCACTTTCATTATAGAATAATCCATCTATAATAAAAAAGTAAACTTATACACTCAAGACAGTGTGAAAATAAAGCAGTGCATTTGTCCTTATTTTTAATTGAAGTGTTGAGTTATACAGTCTCAGTTTCCGTATAGTCTTGCCTACATAGAAACTAACTTATGCACACCAACGTACTAACACTGTAGTGTTAGTTACATTTTCCTGGAATGGGGCAACGTTCTGTCATAATTATGACTACAGGCACAAGGTCCCTCATTAATATATCTGCAGTATTTACAAGCACCACATTTGAACATAAATTGCGTCTTTTCACATTGTTCCCTTCCAACAGATTAATATTCTTAAGGGTTCTCACAATGTTTTTCCTTTGATGCCAGCATCAAAACATGTATTCCAGCATTTTATAGTTGTAACAAGGGTTGGGGCCAATGGGTTGTACCTTACTACAAATCCTGTTGAGTTACCTTTTTGTCCATCTCTCGTATTGCATACTACCTTCACCCGCTCTCAATATAGGTGGAAAAATTCTTCTACTCATGACCTCTTTTTTTATCTTAAGGATCAATTTGAGCAGGTAGCCTCCATCAAGAAAGAACCCCACTAAGGTATAAAAGTAGTTTCCCAAATACCTCATTGTCACTCACCAGGCGTGATAATCTCACCATTTGCCCCTTGATTACATTTGTTTTTTGATGCATCGGATGGCCACTATCAATTAAGAATTTGATTAGGTCTCTTTTCTAAAAACGAGACTCTGCAACCCTTCCATGTGACCTCTGAAGGTGAATGTCTAGATCCAAGATGCCAATGCCTTGTAAATTTAAGAAATGTGGTGGTTTCATTTAGATAAACAAAAGGACTTGGCTACATCCTGCTTAGTTGGGTTTCGTGTGACCACTGCGGCTCAGTGTACGTCCGCTTGAATATAGAATTATGGAAGCTGTTCAGTGAACTTATTGGATCTGTAAAAAACTAACGGAACTCCTGGCAGGTTCAGGAGCTAACCAGATGGAGCACAAGTACTCAGGCGGAGCTATTCACACTTTATTTTCCATTACTTGACAAGGTGAATACCAACAGCAACGATATAGGTCAATAGGGTGTTCCAGAAAGTTATACAACAGATTGGTTACACCTACCAGAAACTTGTTTCTTGGACTCAAACGAGGAAAGGAACAGTATGCCTGCTGTAAAAAAAACAAAGAACTTTGAGAAGCTCTGTAAGAAATATATAGTGCTCTTCAGCTTGACTTTTTTTTTTAAGTCACACTTTGTTAAGTACCAAAAGGCTTTGGAAATTCGTTTGGAATTGAAAATGGAACAGCTCATCACAAATTGGCAGACCTGTTTGATAAAGGTCTTCAGAAATAAATCAGATATCCATTTTAGAAAATGGGATTAAAATGCTGAACCAGAGTATACTTAATGATTGATTATTCACACAGTATAGTGCTAAATATCAAAAAGTGGGGAAGATTTTGTTAAAACATAGCAGCCAAACAGAAAAAGTTAACGACTAAAGAAATCATGTAGTGTATCTGACGGGGGAGGGGGGATAAGGGTTGATTCTTTTGAGCGATTTTTATATTAAAATCAGCAGTTGAGGTGGTCGGAACGCTTGAAAGACAAATGCAGTTATCCCAAGAACAATTACATGGGAACGGGCAAACCAATGGCTATTACAGCAGGAATCGCTAGTGGGCAAGGAGGAGAATTTCAATGACAATGAGGTATCCCCTATTTTTTCACCAATTACTTGATTCAGAATGTATCAAATATACATGACAATGCTGAAATGAAACTAGTTGTAGTGAAAAAAAATCGTGGCTTTTCTACTTACAATTTTAGTAATGTTGGTATTAGTAAAGTACATCATGACTTATTCAGGAAAGGAAACATGTTTGTACCCAATTTTAAGTTGGATATAGCTGATGTTTTGGTCTTGTTTACGAGACAATTGAACCTTAAACTTTAAATGACCAAAACAGTGGGTACATAAATGGGACAATGACATTAAGGAGGAAGAGTTTTTCTTAACACCAACCAATAGTATAATTTTTAGAAAAAATATGTGAAAATGAATTTAGGACAATTTTGGCAAACAGTAAGTGCAAGGATAACCCAAGACAGTTAGTAAAAAATAAGGAATTAAGGATAATGAAACCGGATAAGGGGGCAGGGTTGTTATGAACTACATTTATTATGCATTTAAAATGTACAAGATACTAAATGACTCCGGAACATATATAAGGGTCTCAAAAAGTGAGCTAAACAGGGCATACACTAGAGCAGACCTATATTTATTTGATGGTCTATATAAAGCAACACTCATTGACTATACATTTTTGAACATCCTATACTTCTCGTTATTGGGATTCCCAAAATACATAAAAATATTAGCCCACCATTTAGACCAATAGTGGCAGCAAGAGGCTTGAAAACAGAGCCCCTTGCAGCTTTTGTGGACCAATGGACAAGGAAGGTTGTGCAAGAATCAGAACGCATATTGAGAGACTCTTGGCACTGCTTAGAGCATTTGAGAAACATCAATGTCAAGGAAAATTTCTCATTCCTCACTGATGCAACATCCCCACCCCCCAAACATGTTAGTTGAATTGAACAATTTCCTTATTTTTGAGGGTAAATTTTTCCATCAGATTGCTGGTGTAGCCATGGGCACTAAATGCATCCCAGTATTTGCCAACTTGGTTCTTTTGCATTGGGAACGAGAGTTCATTTTCCCCTATCCATTTAATGAAAAAATCTTGCTATATAATCGTTTTCTGGATGATATTCTAGTTTTATGGAGAGGAAATGAAGAGGCCAAGTCCTTAGTTGATTATCAAAATGAAACAACCACATTTTTTAAATTTACAAGCCACTGGCATCTAACAGAAGTTGATTATCTAGACATTCACCTTCAGAGGACACATGAAGGGTTACAGAGTAACATCTTTTCTACAGACCTATTAAAATTCTTAATTGCACTTTGATAGTTGCCATCCGATGCATCAAAAAACAAGTGTAATCAAGGGGCAAATGGTGAGATCATCACACTTGGCGAGTGACAATGAGGTAGTCAAGAAACAACTTTATACCTTAGTGGGCTTTTTTGATAAGGGTGAATTTGAGCAGGTAGCCTCTAAGATAAGAGACGAGGTCATGAGTAGGTGAGAGAAGTTTGCCACCTATATTGAGAGCAGGTGACTGTAGTATAAGCACTATGAGAGATTGACAAAAAGGTAACACGGTTTATAGTAAGGTACCACTCATTAGTCCCAACCCTCCAAACCTTGTTCCAACTACAAACAAATGCTGGAATACATGTTTTGATGCTATCAAAGAAAAACTTGGTGAGAAACCCAGAATAAATTTATAGTAAAGGCAAGAATATTAAGAATCTATTAGAAGGGAACAATGTGAAAAGATAATTTCATTTATGCTCAAATGTGGTGCTTGTAAATACTGCAGATATATTATATTAATGAGGGACCTTGTGTCTGTATTCATAATTATGACAGAATGTTGCCCTGTCCAGGAAAATGCAACTGTAGCACTACAATGTTAGTCTATGTTGCAGTGTGCTTACGTTGTTACTGTTTCTACATAGGCATGACTATACAGAGACAGAGACCGTAAACACAATGCTTTATTTTCACACAGTCGAGTGTACAAACCTTTATTATAGATGGAGTATTCTATAATGAAAGAGGAGGCAATGATAAATTGAAGGTGGAAAGTGGCAGCCAAGATTAAATGCTATGGTAAAGCCAGGCTTAAAATGATAGTAGCTCGATTATTCCAGTCTTGCGAACAGGCCAACATTGTTTAAATGTAAAAAAAAAAAAATCAGCAAAACAAGTTGCTTTCTAGAAACAGTGAGCATTTTGTTAATTTTAGGATTTACTTTTCTGCATTTTTCTATTATTTTTAATGTTTTTCAATAATTAGGTTTTAAAATCAGGTATTTGACAATTTGTGAAGTCAGCAAGTTTAGGGTTTAGTTATACAGTGATATTTAATGGCTGCTGACATCCGATAGGCTGTTTTATTACGTGCTGGGTATATTTAAAATGTCTTAAGTGTTTCCAAATGACTCTGAAGAAGTCAGATTGTCACTGGCGAAAGCGCCAAGTAGTTTGGGCTTATTTGTGTTATCAGTAAAGCAGAACTCCCTGGCTTTTTTTCTTAAATATAAAACCTAACTCCTCCCCCCATAAAAGTATTCTAAACAGTTGTCTAAGGCAGGAGTTTTTGTTTTAGGTAACTGAAGTTTACAGTAACCAGATCTGTTGGAATAAGAAAGTTAAGATCATGTTTTTGAAAGCTTGGTTTAAGATAAATCCCTGCTAAATCAAAACACAAATTATGTTGCAAGCATTTTGGTTTTCTAAGCAAGTTGAGGACGCATATTGGCAACTCAAGCAAAGTCTCACCTAGCCTGTCACAAAGAACAGTTTTACTCAAATCTTTTCCGATATGTATAGGATTTACCCCCACCTTGTATGTTCACATGACCTTGTCTGATCCCCTCCAGTTAAACCGCAGTTTACCCTCCACCTTATCTTCACACAACTATGTCACTATGCATTATACTGCATTTAAAGATAATAATGGATGCTTATTTTGCATCACTTGCTTTTACTAAAGCAGGAAAACTGGCCTAACTTATGAGCTGCATCCATTTACATGGAATGCAAAGTCACACAAAAATGTTTGTCAGAGGACTGTTTCACACACACAGAAAATTCAAACACTTTTTTTACTGCAGGTATAGAAGTACCATGAAGCCACTCATTAGCCAACTATACTACAATATGTCAGGTCTGTCTTGCAGCTGTAATCCCACTCAGTCACTACCATAGTTGCACAGAGCAACGGCATTTAGAGAAGTGGCAACTGTACTCAGCCATGCAGCATGTCAAAACAGTGCAATAAATAAATCATACGGGCAGCACTTGGCTCTGTCCGAATCCCACAAGCAGAGGCCACACTTAGACAAAAGAAAAAAACTTCTAAAAGAATACTAGCACATGCATGGAAAAGCCAAGGTCTGAAGTCATTAATTCCTACAGACACCTCCAACTGCTTTTTCTGCACTCTTAAAAGTTAATGACTGAAATCAGTAATGCTGCCACGTGTATCCTCTCTAAAGCATGAAAACAAACATCACTACTCCAACTAGGGCATTAGGAATGGCTCTTTTCTTATCCTAGAATCCTATCACTAGCCCGACAGTTCCCTTTGTTAGACTTGGGTGAACCCTCATATACCAAATAGTGATTTACCCTAATAGATGTACCTCTCCCACTGCAAACAAACTTTCTTCAAACACCAAACATTACCCCCATTTATTAACCAGGTAGGCCCATTAGGCACAGTTGATTTTCAGGGGAGACCTGGCAGCAAAGTCCAATTAAATGACTTTTTGAGATGATACAGTAGGCAAATGAGGCCCAAGAGAATAGAACCTTGGGCCATGAGAACTGCACAGCCATAGCACTCTGCACCAACTTCCAGACTGCAATAAAACTTCAATTACTAACTTTTACATTAAAACAAAGTTAGCATTTGTTCACGGAGTTCCAAAGTCCAGCAACTTACTTTCAGCATCCAGTTGGACTTGTTCTGGTAGTTTTTCATATTCTGCCAGTTCCTATTAAATGAAAGAAGGATGGAAACTGTTTGTTATGGTCCCCAGAAGCAGCAGACAAAGTGATTTCACTTTAAACATTAAGCAGCTAAAGTAGCAACTAAATACTTACACCTTTAATGTATTAGTGTCAAACAAAACTGGCAGAAAAAGCTGAAGATTACTGATTTATCACTTTTAACTAATTCTAAGACAAACTGTTGAGAATCTCACTCACGCCCTAGGTGCACACAAAAACCAGACACCTATGCACATGTACCCATTATTGCTTCCACCAGCCTAGTGTTCAGGTTATTCCCACTCTTTTGGTGATCATAACAGCTTAACACTCAGATCTTAAGCATGAACACATTATTGCTCATTTCAGTGTGCCTTACATTTTTGTTTGGTCTTCCACATGTAGCAGGCTGGACAGATCAAAACGGCTATTAAATGTATTCCATTTTGAGGCTGTAAAGAAACTAATCATCCACAGCAAAGCAGTATGTAGAAAATGGATGAATACTTATTTCAGTGCTACTGGTGTACATAAAAACAATTACTTTTGCTTTAGAGGTTACAACCCCCCCCCCCCCAAGCTTCACCTGTAATTAAGACAAAATGAGCCAAAGGCTTTTATAATAAAGTCAGATTCTTAAAAGATGTGTAAACAGTATTTATTTATTCTTATATATTCTTTTCTGCACAACTTCTCCAAATGCATATCTCTTACTGTTTTCAACTTATTTACCTGACATATTTCCTCAGAGTGTAATACCTTTTTAAATGTTTTTGAACTGTGTGCTTATATGTTTTAAATGTTTAAATGTTTTATCTCTCAACCTGTATAATTTTATTGTAGTTGTTTTGTATGTACCTATTGTTTGTCTGTATTGGAGCTTTTCTCCCCAGGACTCCATTGAAAACGGGTTCTTTTGGCCCAATGGACTATCCTGGTAAACCAACTGCAAATAAATAAATAAATAAATAAATATGTAGGCTAGTCAGACCAGTGCCTTTACAAGTACAGCAACATGCTTCACTAGTTATAAAATGGTGGTTGGGTGCTCCAACGCAAGGGCATGCAGTACAAAGAAAAACAGTAGCAGACTGCTGCCACCACTACTAGTGAGCTCTGCTTCAGAAGCAATGACAAGGAGCCCTTAGTTAAATCAGCATACACAGACACAACCCACTGTTTGCTGTGTGCATAATCATGCAAACACCATCACAGACATTAATGAATTGTACTTGAAATCATGCAGTGGTTTACATTAAGTTTTCCAAATGTACGTCAAGAGTATTAGACTGTCAGCAGGAGTATGGGAACCAATATACACATGGCACATCACAATGCAGCTGCACATGGCAGACAGTGGTGTGGGTCCTGTAGTCTAGTATGTGAATAATGGCCATGTACCAATGTCACAGGACAGTATGGCATAATCTCCAACATCAGTCAGCCTCACTAGTCTGATCAGGAGATTCAGCTGAGACAACCCATGAACTCAGATTGTCTGCACAGGCTCTGTGGCAGAGCCAAATAAAATAATCCCTGCCTCCTGACCCTTGTTATTCAGGTCAGATTGAGGTTATTAAAAAATAAGTTACTCCTGGAAAGCTGTAAGCCATGGCGCTACAGTTTTGAGTTTATTAAACCCACGTTTGTGCTGTGGCCAGTTGTGGATTTCTTCTTGCGGCTTCAAGTTGTTACATACTGGATTGAGATTATTCACTCCTGGCTCAGCTATGCATCATTACAATGGTCATGCAAGCATTACCTGCTGGTCATAAACCAACTGTGCAACTTGTATCCAAGGCACTGAAACTGGCAAGGCAGAAAAGCATTTTTACAAATCAAAATGGAGTCAGGTTGGAATCATTGATTTAAGACAGTCTAGAGACACTGCAACATGTGCCAGAGTGAAGTTTTGTTTCAAGTAGACATAACATTTCCTGTACTTTGGTCAGCTAAATTAAAATGGAGTGGTCAGTTATGTGAGAGTACGATAATGTACCATCAGCATTATCTGCTAGAGTATGCTTGATTTAGTTAAAAATGTACCATTATAAAACTGGCATGTTCCTCTGTTCTGGGAGATTCAAAGAATGTTGCCTTCTCTTCTACAATTGTGTGTAAAAGATTTCTGCTTTGCTAACTTAGTTTTGTTACACTCCTTTGCAGCTGGTGCAGTCAAATTAATTTTGAACAGCTGTGAAAGATCACCTCTCTGGGACCTAGAAAAGTTTTCTGCATGGTGTTTTCCCTGCTTCAGACTGTCAGTCTCAGATGAGCGTTAACATTTCAGGAGTGTGAGGGAATATTAAAATTTCCTTTTCAAATCCCTTATTTGTATGAAAAGGAGTATTTTAGTACGGGAGATTGAATTTCTGTTGTAACGCTTTTTTTTGTGATGGGTGGAAGTGTGGAAACAGTAAAACAAGAGGTTGGGATTCTGGCCGGTCAAAATAAATCTGCATTTTAGTGCAAAAAACTTGTGCCTATAGAAATCTGAGCTTAGTAAAATTTGAAAGTATACAGATTTCCTGAAAGGGGATCTTTTAGTAAAGATGTCTCTCAAGAAAAAAAAAGATGAAATAGGGGAAAGCATCTCCCCCTTCTTATTGTCAAAAAAGTTATTTATTCTTTTTATATCCGCTCATAAAAAGTCAGACATTAATAAGCTTAAAATCAGCTTAGACACACTAAGAATAGATACTTTACAGAGGGGTCTCACAGCTTGTCTTTCAAGACTTGGGACATTATCCCCTTAAGACAGAACACACAAGACACTTTCATCAGCATTTAGATTACAATTGGCACCCAGTTCCATCAGCTCCAGTACCCCTAGCATATGACAAACCTGTCCAGTTTTACTAGGCATACCTCAACATCTAATGAGCATGGGGAAGTACCACTCACTGATGGTAGGGAAGTAGAAATAACACCATTTGCTGACTCAGGAGTAGAGACATCCTCAAACTTCAGAAAAGTCAACTTTGGGGCATAGAAAGCCATGTTAGACCACACTCAAGTAAAACAATGAAGCAATGATTATTTAGTAGGTAAACAAAAAGCACTAAAGCAAGACAAAAATTGTTACAGAAGTCAAATGGGACCAGTAGAAATGTCAAGTGCAAACATTCTAGAATTATTGTTAAAAATATAAGCTCCAATAAGCTCCAATAACGCAATTTGATACAACAGACTAAGAGAATACCAGTGGCATCTGCACCTTAGGTAGATGTGAGAAGACTATTCTTCCAGTACTTCAGATTCATCTTCAGAAGGTGAAAATCAAAAATGCAAGATGCACAATGTCCAACCCAGGAGCTGCTTAGGAGAACACTGACACTGCAACAGAAGTCTGCCTTAACTTGCCAAGTTTGGCCTTATAGGATGTAGTCAGCCAAGTTCTATATAGGTTTCTGATTAGACAATGAGAGAAACAATTGCAGGAAAAAAAGTGGTTGTTCATATCACCTCTGCCTCTTTCTAGTTACTGCAAAGTGGAATCAAGGAGCAGCATATCAAAATCAAAGAGCATTTATCTGTTCTAAGCCCATGTGCAGTCTGAATCAAATACTAACTTTTAGTGCAGGCACAAGAGTCCAAACTGGCCGTAATCTTATAAAATGCAAGCACTTTCAGGTAAAAAGAAAATCTTCAGACAAACTTCACATAATCATGACAGTCTTTAAATATTAAAAAATTTCTAAAAAGCAACCAAATTACTTTCTATACTTGACCCGCCTTTTCTTTAAGGCTGGTTTTAAAGGTACAGAACTATTTAACCCAGGTGGGTTGTCAGCAGCCAATTGTATGAGCCATCTTAACTCTCAGGTCTTAACTCTGCATACTCTATCATTGACAATGTCCCCCCCTTTTTTCATCTGTGCAACATGAAAAACTATAAAAATAAATGTACGATACGGAAAGCTAGAAACATGCTGGTACAATACATTATGTTCCTTCTAATAGATGACAAATGGTGCAATATTCTTGTTTTTAACTTGCAATTAGTTTTTCCAACATAAAAACTCTTGACAAGACTTGCAGCATGCCAAGTAAACCACATTCCCTGTATGACTTTGCATAAAACTCATACGTGTAATTTTTGTTTGTAACAGGATGTATAAAATAATTTAAACCATTCACATTTGAACATGCTTTGCAATGCCTACAGGGAAAAGCCCCTCTTATATGTGCAGAGGAAACCCTGTTAGCCTTATTTTTTAAACCAGGTTCTATGCATAACATGTCTTATGTTACTATTTCGCTTGAAGGATATTTTATAAGAAACTCAGATTTACCTTCTTGGTATCTTCCAGTTTTGCTTAATATCGCATATCACATCCACATTGTTACTATAACGTAGCATTATCTTAGGTTTATCATATTTATTAGATGGCTTCAACTTGTCTGCCTGCTATTCTTTATTATCAGAAAACCATTGTCTAGCCCTAGCTTCCCTGTTAAATATTACTGCTCTTAGTTTTTTTCTAAAATTTTCTTTTGAAAACCCCTTTTCCTTAAGATGTTCATTTAACACATCAATTTCTTTGTAAAACTCATCTGTGCACAGCCAAGAAACTCTGCATCCTTGCCCTTGCATAATATTATGAAAAGTACGGCTAGGATGCATATTATGTGCATTCAAATGATGATTTCTCCAGCATTGTTTCCTATGCAAGGTGGCTTTTATCTTACCAGTTTAATGTGATATCTAAAAAGGCAATGAATTCATTGCTGTGCTCTAGTGAAAACCTAAGAAAATCTGTAGTTTTCTCCAGGTAATCAAAGTTTAAAACAGTTCCATCACTGTCCTATGCCCACAAAAAAAAAAAAAAAAAAAATCTGGCATAAGAAATTGTTTAAGTTTTCCATAGATGTTTATATTTAAAAATATTTTTATCTTCCCAGGAGGCCAACACTAAATTGGCATATGAGTTGGCACAGGATGTGCCATGGAAACACCCTGTACCTGCCTATAATGTGTTCCATTACAAAGAAATATGTTATTTTCTAACACCAATGCTAGTGCTTCTAGGATTACAATATTGGTATTCTCATCATATATATTAACTATATGCAGTACCTCTTTCACTGCCTTTAACCCAAATTCATTTGTGATGACCGTGAACAGACTGTTGACGTCCATGGTTACCATCAACACATTCTTCAAATCTAAGGTTTGGCAAGCATCATACAATTAATTGTGGAGTCTCTCTCAAAATCCTAGGAAAATAAGCAAGCAGATTTTTCAATTTTGCTTCTACCCCATAGATAAATGTTCAGTAACCCATCCTCTCCCTGAAACTATTGGTCTCATCGGTGGGGATATGGTATTTTTATGCATTTTTGGTAGCGCTTTGAAAATAGGAATTACTGGCTGTTCAATATTTAAAAATACAAGTCATCATCTAACACCACTTATTCTTAATGCCCTTAAATTCTTACCAACATTACTTGTATATTGCTTAACCAGAGGTGACATATTTCTGCAAGTACTGATATCACTGGTTAGGGCATCCAAAGACTGTATGCTGTGGTATCCATAACTGCAACGGCCCCACCCTTATCAGCTGGTCTGATAACCAGTCTATCATTCATTAAAATCTAGCAGTGCTTGCCTTTCTAAATAAGGCAAATTATTAAACCTGCATGTTGCATTGTCAAGATTCATCTCACAAGTTAAGAAAGTATGCACTGTGGGGTGCATAACTGGTACAAAAGTACCAGGGTTTCATAACATTAGTATAATGGCAGTTTCCCCTAAACATGTTATTCAGAAAATTCTGCCCAAAAATGTGCAAATCCAGTATAACTTCACTTAATACTGACGCTCTACTGGGTACAAACAATCCTTTCACCCAAAACATTAATTTGCTCTTTATTCAGTTGAACACTAGATATATTAAATACATTACAGTTCATGACTCTCCGCCGTTTCGCACTCCTTTTACAGAGCGACCTCGCTAGTTTTCTTCCTTACTGGTAATGGAATGTTGGAAAAGTCATGGAACTGCTGCTTACTGGAAAAAAAATGGAGGAAGCGGAGTTTTCGGTCTTGCTTCCATGCTGATACTGGGCTGTCATCAGCCCGAGCCATAGTGGAGGTGTAGCTATTAGGATCCATGGCAACCATGGAACCTTCTGCTGTCATGGTTGTAGCCATACAAGCATTTTTCATGTTGTTGAACATTACTGAGCCCAGTGAGGTTTTTCAGAATGTTAGACACATTGTTGGTATGTAAATGGATTAGATTCGGTTCTAGCCTGCTCACGAGGCCATGTAAAAATACGGCCAGTCATGAAATCCTGGTAGCCACTTTGCAGCTTTTTCATCTTCTTTGGCTGCAATTTATTTTCAAACAAGGCTATATTATTCAGTACATGGGTAATTTTACACAGATGCTGGTCTGTGTTGTAATGCATTTGTAAGTTACTCTGTAGATCTTTTACCTCGCTACGAAGTTCCTCTTTAACAGGTGAAAATTATTCTACAAGCAAATTCATATAACTGAAGCGGTTATCTGTTAATCTGCTGCCAGCACAGTAGTAAGTCAGGACATTCATCTCCTTATGCTGGTATACATAATACTCAATTCCCTTAGGCACCATTTTATATTCCAAGCATGCTTCCATATGAAGCCTCTGCGATTGCAGGCATTTAAAATTTTCTTGTAGTATTATCTAAGCAAGTCAGAAGCTCAAAAGTCATTTCACTGCTCACCTGCAGATATGCCGTTTTTCTGTGTGCAGTTAAAGTCCATCCCAAGCAGAGGATTTTAAACAGGAAGAAACATTATAAATGTAATCACTTTCAGTAAAGATTATGGCCAGTTTTGGACTCTGTTTCATTTGTGTTTGAATTTGTTCTTACAACAGGTTCGAGAGGAGTCCTTAAGGGAAGCTAAGAGGCTTGTGTTTTGCTACATTTTGGTTTGTTGTTGCATCTTTCCACATGTCCAAACTACAGAATGAGGTTGAACTGATTATCAGCCACACAAACATTCACTGGGCTCAGTAAGTGAGAAATTTAAAAGTAATGTTTCCTCCTGTTTAAATCCTTTACTTGGGATGGACTTTAACTATACAGGAAAATGGCCTATCTGCAGGGGAGCAGTTAAATGAGACTTGAGCTTCTGACTTGCTTAGATAATACTACAAGAAAATTGAAATGCCTGCAATGGCAGAGGTTTCATATGGACGCATGCTTGGAATATAAAATGGTGCCTAAGGGGATGAGAGTATTATGTATGCCAGCACAAGGAGATGCATGTCCTGACTTACTAGTGCACTGGCAGCAGATTAACAGATACCAGCTTCCGTTATATGAATTTGCTTATAGAATATTGTTCACCTGTTTAAGAGGAACTTTGTAGCGAGGTAAAATCTCCAGAGTAACTTACAAATGCATTACAACACACAGACAACATCTGTGTAAAATCACCCATGCACTGAATATAACCTTGTTTGAAAATAAACTGCAGCAAATGAAGATGAAAAAGCTGCAAAGGGACCATCAGGATTTTGTGACCGGCTATAATTTTACATGAACTCGTGAGGTTAGAACTGAACCTAATCCAGCAGTAGCAAGTAATTTACATACCAACAATGTACTGAGCCCAGTGATGTTTTTCAGAATGTTAATGTTGAGCAAAATGTACAACCATGATAGCAGAAGGTTCCATGGTTGCCATGGATCCCAATAGCTACACCTCCACTATGGCTCGGGCTGATTACATCACACAGGGAACCAAACAGCTCAGTATCAGCATGGGAGCAAGACTGAAAACCTAGCTTCCTTCATCTTTTTTTTTGCAGCAAGGAGCAGCTCCGACTTTTCCAGTACCAGTAAGGAAGAAAACAGGAGAGGTCGCTCTGTACAAAGGGATGTGAAATGGCAGAGAGTCATGAACTGACTGATAATGACTAATGAATTTAATATATCTGGTGTTCAACTGAATAAACAACAAATTAATGTTTTAGGTAAAGGATTATCGTTTGTACCCAGTATGGCGTCAGTATTAAGTTATACTGGATTTGCACATGTTTGGGTGGAATGTAATTCTGAACATGTTTAGGGGAAACTGCCATTATACTAATGTTATGAAACATCCAAGTACTTTTTGTACCAGTTATGCACCCCACAGTGCATACTTTCTTAACTTAATGAAATAAGACTATCTTGACAATGCAACATGTAGATTTAATAAACTTATTTAGAAAGGCAAGCACTGCTAGATTTAATGAATGATAGACTGGTTCAGACCGGATAAGGGTGGGGTCATTGTACAATCTTTGGTAATCAGACCAGATAAGGGTGGTGTCATCGTACAATCTTTGGATGCCCTAACCAGTGATATCAGTACTTACAGAAATCTCACCTTTGATGGTTAAGCAATATATACAAGTAATGCTGGTAAGAAGCCAAGGGCTTTATTAAATGGAGTGTTAGATGACTTGTATGTATTAAGTATTGAACATCCATTAATTCCTATTTTCAAAGCACTACCAAAAATGCATAAAAATACCCTACCCCCCACAAATAAGACCAACAGTTTCAGGGAGGGGTTACTGAACATTTATCTATGCTGGTAGAAGCAAAATTGAAAAATCTGCTCGCTTATTTTCCTAGGATTTCGAAAGACACTGCACAATTCTTATCAAAATTGTATGATGCTTGCCAAACTTGAAGAATGTGTTGATGGTAACCATGGACAGTCTGTTCATGGTCATCACAAATGAATTTGGGTTAAAGGAAGTAAAGAGGTACTGCATATATAGTTAATATATATGATGGGAATACGAATATTTTAATCCTAGAAGCACTAGCATTGGTGTTAGAAGAAAACATCTTTCTTTGTAATGGAACACATAGGCAGGTACAGGGTGTTTCCATGAGCACACCCTGTGCCATGCCAATTTAGTGTTAGCCTTCTGGGAAGGCTAAAATATTTTTAAATGTGAACATCTATGGAAGACTTCAACAATTTCTTATGTCAGATTTGTTGATATTGTTTGTTGTGGGCACAGGGCAGTGATAACTGTTGAGCTTTGTTGATTATCTGGGAGAAAAAACTGCAGATTTTCAGTAGAGCACAGCAATGAGACCATTGCCTTTTTAGACGTCACATTAAAAAAAAAAAAAAAAAAAAGTGCAACTGGCAAGATAAACACCTTGCACAGGAAACAATGCTGGAGAAATTTGAATGCACGTAGTATGCAGCCTAGGCATACTTTTCATAATATTATGCAAGGGCAAGGATACAGAGTTTCTCAGCTGTGCACAGGAGTTTCACAAAGAAATTGATGTGTTGAACATCTTAAGGAAAAGGGATTTTCAAAAGAAAACATTTAGAAAAAAAACTAAGAACAGTATAATATCCAACAAGGAAGCTAGGGCTAGACCATGGTTTTCTGATAAAGAACAGCAGAGACAAATTGAAGCCATCTAATATGTATGATAAAAACACCTAAGGTAATGCTACGTTATAGTAACAATGTGGATGAGATATGCGATGTTAAGCAAAGCTGGAAGATACTAAGAAGTGACAATCACTTGAAGGATATTTTAGATGAGAAACCCAGATTTACCTTCAAGCGAAATAAAAATAAAAAAAAAAAATCCCATGATTGGAGGAACTCCCTGGTCAGCCTCAGTAAGAAGCCGAGATTCCTCAAAATCCTCCAAAGCTAGTTATGAAAAAAACACCAACGATTCTACAACCACAAAGCATTCTATAGCTTTGTCAAGAACCTCAATGGCAACACTCTGATCTGCTCAGAGTTACAGCACATTGGCACTAAATATACAGAACCAACTGATCTTGCCAACATCCTGGCAGATAGGTCCAACCCGAAGGGCTCATCTCTATACAACCCGAAGGGCTCATCTCTATACCAGAAGAATGCAAAGTTCCTGTAATCACAGCTGCACAGATAAAAACCTCTCTCCAAACCCAAGAAAACAGCATCCATGGAACCTGACAACATCCCAGGCTGCATTCTACACGAACTACAGAATGAACTGGCACCTCACCCAAGTACCATGTTCAATCATAGCCTCACCTCAGGCTTTGTGCCCATTGAATGACACACTGTGATGGTTATCCCACTCCACAAAGGGGGAGCCATGACAGACCCCGGGAACTACCACCCCATAAGCCTGACGAGCCTGGTCTGCAAGGCCATAACGTATCATGGAACTCAAAGACATTGGTAATCTCCAAACTCTGGACTCCACACAGTTTGGGTTTGTAAAAGGCAGATCATGTCTCCTAAACCAGCGAGACTTCTTTGAAGCAGTCACCAAAGCCATAGAGGAGGGTAAGGTGGTTCATACAGCCTAGCTAGATCTCACCAAGGCTTTAGACACCATCCCCCACTCTGGAATTATAGATAAACTCACCAAGCTAGTGATAAATCCCTATGTCACAAGATGGGTTGCCAACTGGCTTACTGACAGAACCCACACTGTGAAAGTAGACTAAATCTGACTTCAGACCAGTGACAAGTGGAGTACCACAGGGTTCAGTCCTGGGTCCTCTTCTGTTTGGTATCTACTTCTCTGAAGTACAGGCCAACACAGAAGGTCTTTGGCTAACTAAGTTCGCAGATGACTGCAAACTAGGAGCCATAATCAAAACCAACGATGTGGACATCCTAACAAGAGGGCCTCACTGAGACAGATGCCTAGTGTCAAAGCCACGGCCTCAAGCTCAATGCCAAAAAGTGCATGGTCATCCCCTTTGGTAAAAACTCTGTACCCATGAACTACCACATAGGCGGTAGTCTGCTTAACACAAAGTGTGATAAGAAACCTTGGGACACAGGTGAACAAGTCTCACCTTTGATAATCACATGGTCAGGAAATCCTTCTACGTGGCACACATCACAAAAGGTTTCTCATCCAGAAAAAAAAAAAAGTGGTCATTGTTCCCCTCTACTCATCACTTATTAGACCCATATATGGAGTACAATGCCCCTTTTGGTAAGTACCTCACAAGACAGCAACTGGAAAGGCCGCAGAAATACCTCACATAGAGGATTACTGGCCTCAAACAGATGCCCTACGCAGATAGTCTCCAGCTTTACTCAGTCGCATATTGCCTACTCAAAGGCAATCTCTGCCCAACATACAAAGCTGTCAAACCCAGAGCTGTTGGACATGCTCTACTTAAAGAAATCCCAATCCCTCAGAGCTACACGCTCTAGGGAATTAAACCTTGGTCACCGCAATAAACAGAACATGCTGGAGGGATAGATTCCTGTCCCCTCTATCTAGAACACTGTCAGAGCTCCTCATTAGCACTCTTCACAAAAAATCTTGATGACTGGATGGGAAATAGGAAATTCACCCTAGGGATCACTTCTGTGGCTCTGCACGACAGGGGCACAGGAAAATAATTTTCTTGGGTGGCGAAAGCCAGGGTACCTCTTTGGCTAGGCTTCTATAGGCCCTAGGGCCAATAGCCTAGTACCTACCCATGAACCTATTAATCTGTGTATATGTAAAGTATTTTAACAAGTGAACACATTACAGAAAAGTGATACCTAGGGTTCACATATTTATGTTCATTTGAAGGTTCTATTTTTTCTTAAGTCACTAGGTCTATAGCTAGGAGTGTTAAGATGTTATCTTGTACACAGTTTTAAATGATTGTATTAAGTGATTATGCTTATCATGACTTTTAAAAAGGTCATGTTTTGTTACCTTTTTTTCATTAGGTTTATTTTTAAACAGTGGTTTTGATTAGTCAATTAGTTAATTGGAGGTGGGGTTAATATATAAAGGGTGTGTGTATTTTTTTTATGCATCTGATGTTTTGTTGTAAGAACAAAAATGCAGTGATTAAGTTAGTTGCTTTAATGCATTTTCTTGAAAAGTTTCAGTTCTTTGTGTTGCCGGCTGCTTTTCTTCCTCAGTCTGGTTTGAAATTCATCCATTCCCTCACTTCTGAGGCGAACTTCAATTAACATGTCATGCAGATGAACCTATAAATTGTATCTGTTATGAGTGGGATAGCCAGCAAACAGGGCAAGTGGAGACATCTTCCCAAAGGTACTTCTACTGCATTTTTATTTATCTCAGTATCTTATGGGGTATTTGAAAATTGCACCTATTTTTCAGCCATTACCAAATTTAGTTAGCAGCAGCCTCTTGATACCCATTTTCACTACTGAAAATTAATGAAAGAGAGCAAGGGCCAAAAACAGATCCCTCTGGAATTGACATGCGACACCTCTGGCTAGAGGATGTACCTCCTATTTTCAGTTCCGTTACATAGCCAATAGGACTACGTATGGTTTAGGCTAAGTTAGGACAGTTAGTGTCAAAGGACTTTATAATCTGTACTGCTTAGCCTAACTTCACCAAAGCCTCTTCCAGGCCTTCACTGACCCCTATTTTTAGTAGGCATACCCTACCTTTTATAAGTCCACATTTTTTTCCATCCAAGGATGGATGTAGATCTTTTTAGCAGAAGAATTACTCGCTTAACTACACGTATACTCATAATTTAACAGAGTACAGTTTCCAAGAGTCCCATGAAGGTAGCATTTGGTTTTGGACAATGCATATAGACCCTGGTCTGAGAGGATTTTGGGAAGATGTGATGGCTTGTAGTGGGAACACCAACTAGCCCATAAAGAATCAGCTTCAGGATTAGGAGTGGAAACAAGTTTTAAACATTAACCTGAAGATGGCTTTGCGGTTATCTTTAGATTTGTCAGGAACCATGAACTGCAGTCCTGGTGTGACGGAGTTTTGCATAACAAAAGTCCCATTTACATTAGGAAATTAGGGATATCTGTTAGACAGCCTGAAGTCTCTTTTTGATTTAAAAATTATTTATATAAAGACTTTCTGCATTTACTATTTTTTATGGCATATGGGCCCAGACTCCTTGATGAAGCCATCTGTAATGGGACAGAATAGTGAGTATGTTGTTTCCAGACAGACATGCATCACTTATTAGGTTTCCAACTTCTGTAAAATAGGCCATTGACTTTGGATTAAATTCTGAATAATGCAAAATGAACATTTTGTAACCCAAGCTAGAAACTAGTACAGCTCCTTGATACAGTTTTGCAAACGTACTGGCATAGCAAAGAGTATAGTCACAACTCCCAGATTAGGCTCCCTCCTTTTTGATCCCTAAAATTCATAAGAGTTTGTACCTGTGCTTTGCCCAGAACAGACACAGCTGCAGTTCTGTTGGTCTATCCATCTTCTGAATCTGTACACCTCTGAAATGAGTAGAAGCTCAGGCAATACTTGTGGATTTTAAGTGAGCTGACCCTTCTGGATCACATCACCCAGCATGTTTCCAAGACAGAGAACTAGGGATAGCCCATACAGACATGGGAAGAGGTAAACTCAAATACTGCATAAGAATGATGTCCGAAACCGAGTTGAGAGGTAGAGGTCTTGCCAATAAGCTGCAAGTGCTGAGTTTATTTTAATTTCTCCATTTTGGGCTGATCAAGGAACTCCTTCAGCTATACCCTGGCCAAGAGTAAACAAGAAAATTCATTACAGCATCTCAGGCTGTAAGACTTTGAATGAAACCAGAATAATCCATGCAGACAATGAGACGTGCAAACCACTCCAATGGTGACTGCAATGGTGCAGTGAGGCAGACACTTTTGCCTTCTGTTTGCTGACAGCTAGTCTTGTCTTAAGCAGTTACCTGTAGCCTGTCCTGCTGTGCCCTTTAGAGTAACATCAAGAACTGGATCTTTTCACTCTCCACCCAGACTGTCTTTATACACTATGTTTGCTTCCAAATTAAGTAGTTCATGTCAAGTGAATATACACATGAAAGGGAGTGGTAGCGCTGGAAAAAAAAAAAAAAAAAAAAAAAAAAAAAAAGCTAATTCAATGTTTTGCATCAGGTTACTACAGGAAATAAAATGCATAAAACATAAGAATATGGGATGGTCAAGCAAGTTGGGGACAACAGGAAACAGTGAAGTCTTAATAGTTAAAAGGTTACTTCACTTTCTGGAAAGCAAAATCCTTCATCTTTCTCGTGCACAGCCTTCATTTCTCTTGAACCATCTTACAACATCCTGCTGAATAGGCAAGGAGAAAGAGTATTTAAATACCACATTATAAAAATGTATTACATTTTTTTTAAAGACAAGAGTAGAAATAAACAGATTTTCTCTACCTGTTACAAAGCCTGACTGCAGAGATTTGTGATATACTGAATGACGCTGTGCTTTTCTTTCTGAACATGCATCTTTAAAGTCATAGTTTATTAAACCAAAAGTGACCAGTATATTTTTGTTAACCAGGTAGATGTGCTGGTCTGAAGACAACTTTCAAACATGACCTGGGCCACATGTGCAAAACCATGTACAATACAGTGTTACACTACAAGAGAAACCGAATGAATACAAACAGCTATCTATAGGAAGGCATGAGAAAAGTTATAAAAAGTAACAGTCCAGCTATGTACAAATCAAATTAACAAAGGGAAGGGGGGAGGGAGTGGTAGAGTGTACCAGCTGAACACAAGACTGCAAAAGCAAACTGAGAAAATGCACAATTATCAAGAATAGCAGGCATAAACCTGCTTAACAAAACAAGTGTGAGAAAGCACATAAAAAAAACCACAACATTTGATTAAACTGCACAAAATCTATAAACTTGTGCGTTGTAAAATTCTACCATCAAAATAATTTCTAAAATTGTTACAACTAGTTTGGTGATGTATGTAGATGTAGTAGCCAGCTTGGAAATATTTTTTTTTAATGAGGGAGATTCAGACATCTGTGTAATGGATAAATGGAGCCTGGACATAGGAACATTCCTCCAAAAATGGTGACAGTCAAGAGGTCTGAAATACATTACTATAGTACAGAGTGTTTAAAAATGAGGGGTAAATTTATTCTAGAAAGCTGGGGTCAACATGACAACTGATGCAAATAGTTTTCACTTTTTTTCAATTAAGGAAAATATTCTAAAAGAATTCAGTAAAATAAAAAATTGCCTTTGCTGACAGTTATTTGTGCCCATAGGGTTTACCTTAAAGGAAAATAAAATGGGAGTCTCTTTTGGGGATAAACTCTTGGTTAGGCTTGTAGTGGCCATGAGGGCCATTACCCTAGTAACTTCCTATGGGGGGGGGGGCATTACTCTGCAATTGCTGTGAGCTTCAGAGAAATTAATAAAATGGAGATACAGAAATCATGGTTTGGTCAAATAAATGAAGTGATAGATGGTAGGGGGAAATCAGCAATTATCCCCAAAGCATTTGCATTAAAGAAATGTTCCTTTTAGAGACCAAGCTGAGAAATATGTTCAATAATCTTTAAACTTGTCTAATAGTATTCCAAGTGGTAGGGGTAGCTTTTAGAGAAGGCATGCTCATTCTTGCTATGAAGTACTGCAATCACTTTCATTCATAACTGCATGCCAAACATTGAAAAACCTTCCTTTTTCATTTAAATCAAAATGGCTTTTGTAAAAGGACACCACACAAAAATACTGAAAGGAATTTAAATTTTCATACTGCTTTAGGAAAGCATGCTAATACTAGTTATTCTAATAACTCTGCATCTCTGTTCAGATTCACTAGACACACAGGTGGTACCTCTACAGTGCCCCCAATTCTGAATCAAATTTAGCTCTGTCCCTCCTAAAACTGGAGACTTTGGGGGGGGGGGGTGGCTACAAACAAACAAGGACAGAGATACAGACTTTGTGGATTAATATCAATTTTCTGAAGTAGTCTCTTTTTCTATGTCTCAGTTAATGGAGGAATGTTTTTTAAAATATTAGTACCATTATTTCTGATTTGTCCTAGATTCTGTAGAAATGCATCCTTGACTGGTTGAGAGCTATTTGCATCACTCTACGTATTTTGTATATAGAAAGTATTAAACATTTACAGTTTTAAACTTTGATACCATTTACAGAATCTGCAGGAAGTGATTTATATATAGCATTGACAGTAAAAACTGAATACATTTGAAAAAATGTACATGTGGCCAAATAAGGAGTTTTAGCTCACATTCCTTGATGCCAAACATTCATGTGGATATCTGCTGAAATAATTTGGGCTTTGCCTACAGTTTTTTTTTTAATTTGGTTTTAAACATTTACCAGGAAAGTCTGACTTGGAACAAAGACAATTTCAGCGGAAGCCTAGGGGAAACACACTCCGGACGCATGTCTTTCTAACATGGCAGGAAACACGAGTACCCAGAGGAAATGCACACGAATGCAGGGAGGACATACAGATTCTATACAGAAGGTACTCCAGCTGAGAATCAAACTGAAGAACCTCTTCCTGTGAGGTGACAAACACTGTCTGCACCACTGCGCTGTCTAACTCTGCAGGCTCCAATTTAAATATTACTACCACGAGAGGCTGCATATCATACAAGAACCCAGACACCTACAATGGGTCTCCTTCAGAATATTAAAGTCCCATATCAGCGAAACCCAGAGTCAAAAATATTTGAAGCTTCACTTCCACGAAAGTTTACACCGGGAAAGAGGACCGGGGAAAAGCTCTAAAATACAGTACAGCAGTACAAAAAATACAGAATTGCAAAAAAATATGAAGTATAGCAAAAATTAGACAAATATACAATGGCTGACAAACTGAAGACCGACATACGGTTGGTACAATTTATAGGAACTTTACACAGTACATAATGTTAGTGTGCATATGTGACAATGTGGGCATACATTCCATTTGTCTACAGAAAGAGGGAAATCATGTATGATGGTAACTCCTGTGATAATATCAGAACCAAAACTAGCCAGGACAGGTGCAAGAGCAGAGCCGGGATTCAGTTAGATGTTATGAGACTTCAGAAGTTTTTTGAACTGAACTAGAGCAGCTGAGTCTATATCATATTTGAAATTCCAAAATGTCTAACACCATACGCTCGAACTTGGAATTTTGACTATTGAAAACATTGAATGCTTAGAATAGCAAAATTTTTCCCAAGGAAAAAATTTGCCATTACGAGAAACACAAGCACACCAAAATAAATAAACCACACACACACACACACACACACACACTTAAAACCCAACCCCAAACATTACTAACTATCCACTTACCTTAACCCACACCCTAACCCTAAGGTCCGTAACTCACACCACAGTGGAGGAAATAGCGAAGCCATGGAACGGCCCACCGAAATTTTGCCCTAGGTAAGATTTTGATGTTCCAGGGCTTCGCTATTTTGGGTTCGATGTTTTCATGTTCGGCGTTTTACCTCTTCGGAATTCTGATATAGACCCGAGCAGTTATTGGGGTTGGCAACTTATCCCATATTCTGGGAATGAAATTATGAGAAGAGCGATTCTCCAGCTGAGTTGCTAGCTTTGGAGATTTCAAATAGTAGTTTGTTGCTGGAACGTAGAGTACGATTAAGAGTATGGCTGTATAAAGAGTATGATTAAGAGTATGGCTGTATAAAGAGTACGATAGAGTATGGCTGTATAAGATTTTGGAGAGCAGGGATTTTCAGGTTTATGCAGGATTTTATGGGCAAAGGTTAGTTGATTATAGAGCAATAGCTGTGGTAGTTTTTTCTGAGGTTGGTTAGAATTAGAGAGGCATAGAGGGGTGATGACAAAGAGGCGAGTGCAAGTAATGGTAGCTTTGTGTTTCCAGTCAGGAAGTGTTTATTTCTGTAGAGAATACTCGTTTCTGTACTTAGATATACACATCTCCCAAACTAATAAATATCATACTTCTTGTGTATTGGGTATAGAAATGAACAACGCTCCCAAACAACTGAACCAAACAAACAATTTGGGTTCCATGCAAATCGCACCTGTGCTCCCCTGCAGTAATACTGATCAAAGTGAACCAACTCACTATGCAGATAAGATAGTCACATAGATTAAGCACTTTCATCCACGAACAGATTCTTAACTGCATAGCGAGTTGGTTCACTTCCAGTACTGCTGCAGGGGAGCACAGGTGTAATTTCTATACCTAGTTTAGTGTGGGATACTGGTGTGATGGAGGTGTTACTTTTGGATGAGATATTGAATGACCGGTATTATTAGTGAGTTGTAGTTGGGTAAGAGGTGCTTGGATTTGCTGGGATTTAGAATGAGTTGGGTGTTCGTGAACCATCTTTCGGCAGCTAGGAAAGAGTCTTGGGTTATGGGTTGGAAGACTTGGAGAGAGGAGGCTGCTTTAACCAGGTAAGAGGGGATACTGAAGTTTAGGGTGGCAAGGATGTTAATATGTTTATTTTTAATTTCTTTGCCGGGTTAGTCTAACTGGGCCAGTGGTCCCTTTTCAGCAGAGGCCCAGGGGGGGAAGCTATCAGAATGAACAAATACAATAGATATACATAAAATGAAATGCACATTAGTAAAAAAATACATTATGTAAAAATTATAGTAAAAAAGTATACCAGTAGGCAGTAAAACTTTGTACAAAGAATAAAATCAACCATGTTATAAATACAAGAAGCTTGCTTGGACGGAGTAAAGAAGTTGCAGCAAGACAAAGCAATAGGGAGACTGCATTAACCAGGGGTGATGCAGAACAGTGCCAGATGTTGGCTGGATGTTCTTTAAGGAGGAATTTGAATTTAGAGGTGGAGTATTAAGAATGAGTTGAGTGCAATTCCACATTTTTGCTATTTTACATGAAAATAACGACTCACCAAGAGAGTTATTGGTTTTACTAACTTGTAATATCAGTTAGATGAGCGGAGGGAACGAGTAATGTTTTAAGGATGTACTAGGCATGTTAGAGCAGGACATGCGTTAGGTTGGTATAGGATGCTGTGGGCAATAGCTAGCTGGTTAAGTTTGGAAGTTCAAGCCATCATAACTGTTTCAGGCAGTACAGTGGCGGATCCTATTGTGTAGGCCAGCAGCAAAATGAGCTATTTTGTGGTAGCATACTTCAAGTTTAGACAAGTCAGTCTGAGATCTGAGAAAATTGGGGGGGGGGGGCATATAGTAGAGTGGAGAGGTGTATTCTGGCAATTGCTAGTTTACTTTGAGGGGAGGAGTGTTCTAGACCTATACAGACAGAGCTTAATATATATTTTAATGGTGAGGGTAATAATGGTCATATTTCAGGCGATAAAGCTATTGTGATAAGTAATTCTGTGCTACCTACTAGTTTGATAATAGTTCTATTGGATGAAAGTATGTGCATTGATGAAGATGAATTTGGGTGTTATTTGGCAAACATAAAACGAAGCAAGAGAAAACATTACCACCAAGTTATAAAGTTCAGTTATTTAATGGAATCAAAGAATAAAAACGTGAGCACTTTCACAGTTAGTAGTACCATCTGATGAAGCAGTCTACCATCTGATGAAGCAGTCTACCATCTGATGAAGCAGTCTAACTGAAACGCACATTCATTACATACTATGGCCCCGTCTGAAGTGCAACCCATTCTTAATTATGGAACATTTAAAGGATCATATAAAATATATGCAAACTGTTCAAGCTTAAAACACTACATTTATTTTAAGTGCTGTAATCATAAAATTTCTAAAAACTTAAATGCTTAACTTTAAAATAAAAGTGCTTTAAGATGCAAAGCAAAAAATGCATTAGTAAACACACTTGGCTTTTTAGAAGAGCACAGAGTTATAAAATTTGTTCAAATCTACCAATGCTAACAGCCTTTTAGCACCTAAAATGTTAGCATTGGTAGGTTTGAACAAAATTCATAACTTACTTGGTGCTCTTCAAAAAAGCCAAGTGCATTTACAAATGCATATCTTGCCTTACATCTTAAAGTGCTCTTATTTTAAATGTTTAATATATAAAGCTTTCAACTTTAGAAATTTTATGATTACAGCACTTAAAATTATTGATCAGTTTGCATACATTTTATATGGTGTTCCTTTAAAGTGCAGTAATTAAGAATGGTTTGCACTCGAGACAGGAGCACAGTATGTAATGAATGTGTGTTTCAATTAGTAGTATCATCTGATGAAGCAGTCTATGTAACTGTGAAAGGGCTCGCATTTTATTCTTCTTGGATTCCATTAAAAAATTGTTTGAACTTCATAACTTGCTGGTAATGGTTTTATCCTGCTTCGTTTTAGGTTTGCCATATTGACTGTTCTGTGGAGCAGGATATTTGGTGCATCTTATCCCTGCAGTTGTGCATTTAGTCTTATTTGGGTCAAATACAAGTTGTCTTTTTTATATATATATATATATATATATATATATATATATATATATATATATATATATATAAAGGAAAACGTTCTAGGTCTGTGAAACCAGACTTGAGTCTTGGACAGAAGATCCGGTAGGGAGGAGGCTGTGCAGATAACAGTGGAATGATCTGCATACTATATAATTGTGGCATGGAGAGGTAGAGCTAAGACCGTTTGTAAAGATGGAGAACAGTAGGGGGTCAAGAACAGAGCCCTGTGGGAATTCTATAGTGATAGGTAGAAGAGTAGAGACCATTTTTCCACATCACTGATGTCAAGTCGGTGAAATTGCTGTGGAACCAGGTAATAGAAGTTTTTGACAGTGTCAAATGCTTTTGACATATCCAAGATGGAAGAGACAAACTGGTTACAATTTCTCTGGTGATTGATAGTGTTTGTGAAACTAAGAGTGCTGTGGTGGTACTGTGTTTAGGTCTGACACCATGTTAGGAGTTAGAACTAGGTTGTTTTGTAAGGAGGTGGGACAGCAGCGAGTGTGTATGCACTTTTCTAGTATTTTGCTCAAGAGCAGCAAGTATGGCAGTGCATCTATAGTTGGATTACTCCATGGACTGACCACCTTTGTGTAGGGATATTGTATAGGAAATTTTCAAGAGTTTTGGTACATAATGTTCAATGATTGAGTGAATAGGATCTGATGCTAGTAGAAGAAATTCATTTGGGAGTTATCTACAACTAGTCTAGTGGGTTTTAGTTGGAGTTTTGCCATAAGTTGTTGGTACAGGCTGAAATAAGGCTGTGGGCAGGTAATCAGCCGTTGAGAGGATGATAGGAGGATCTTTGTCTAAGGCAAGAATAGAGTTAATGAAATGTGTTGAATTGGGTTGCTATGCTTATGGTGGGGTTGAAATTGCTAGGAGAGGGGTAGTGATTTGTCCAGGATTTAAGAGTTTGATGGATAGCCAGAATCTGTCGATTGTAATGTGGTGTAGTGTGATTTTTTTTTTGTCAGATCTAAATCAGTTTCTTGGCTAGGTTGTGCAGTTGACTGTTTGTGGAGAGGCTTCAGTTTAGCAGGTTTGATGTGTGCCAAGCTTTACTGTCATTTCATAGCATTTATGCTGGCAGTTAGCCAGGGTACTGGTGTACAGAGTCTATGACTAGGAGCAAGGGCGTCTAGGATGTTAAGGAAAGTGGTACTGAAGTATGCAACAGACTCATCCAAGGAAAGTTGTTTCAAAGGGGACCAGTTCTGATGTTGCAGCAGATAGTTTAAGTGAATGAATATGTGGAGAAATGCTTTTTTTTGGAGGACATTTTTATAGACAGCGTTTTTTGGGTAAGTTAGGTTCTATCCGATAAGGTAGTTGGTGGTATGGTCACTTGGGGAGTCAGAAAGGCAACTAGGTTGCGAGTATAGGTGTGGATGATTGGAGAGTACCCAGTCTAGTATTGACTGTCTATTGCTGTATTTGTCAATTAGAGTTACAGCGGATAAGAGTTGAGTAAAACCGAAAAGGTTGATATGACTGGTGGGGTTAATGGAGGTGCAGGTACCCCAGTCTAAGTTAAAAGTCACCTAGTATGACTGTTTCATGATTTTTTTTTTTATTCTTTTAGCATTGTTACCAAGGGAAAGATACTGCTATAATTATGATGGCCTTATTCAGGTTAAGTTGAAGACGTGAGATAAGAATTTCCAGTTCAGAGAGTTAGGGTGAGTTAATGGGAAGATGTAAGTTTAGTTTATAAAAAGTGCCACTCCTCCACCATGTTTGTTGTTTCCATCAGCTCTAAAGATGTTATATACCCCAGAGGTAGAAATTCTTTGCTTTTGGTATTGTTCTTCAGCCAGGTCTCAGTAACTGTTACAATATGGGGAGTAAAGTGAAAGGGTAGCTTGAAAGTCAGATTTGTCAAGTACACTTCTGATACTGATGTTTAGAAAAAGCAGGCCAGAGTTAAAGTTGGGGAGTGTTGCTGGAAAGTTTGAGTCAAGTTGTTGGAGAGGTGTATGGATGGTTCGGTTGGGGCCTGGATTAAGGTGGCTATCACCACTTAGATGTAGTAGGTAAGATTGGAGTAAGCAGAGGGTTTTTTTTTGCTGAGTAGGTAGCATTTGTGTAGAATGTGTTGAGTGTGTAGGCGGTGAAATATTAGTGTGAATAGGTGTATGGGTGTGCTTTCAATTAACTGTGCAGATATTTTAAAGTGGGTAAATAGTAGGGATGGAGTAGAGTGTAGGTGAATGGTGAGCGAGTGTGTAGATAAGATTTGGAGGTGGTGGAAAGAGGTAAGTTGACAAGTTGTTGTGAGAAGAGTGACTAGTAATAAATTGAGTAGCCACATACTGTGTGGATCCTGGAGAAGAGGGTTTTATAGGATATAAATAGTGTAATATGACGAGTTAAAGTACAGTTGCACTATTATGAGAGCGAGTAGCATGTTTGATTTCAGGGTTTGGTAAAAAGGAAGTGATTAGTGAAAAAAAAAAGAGGGTGGACTGAAGAGTACTGATGCAACTGTGTGAGAAAGTGGTATTAAGTGGAGTGATGTTAATTATATATGGCTGTTGTGAAATGGCGGGTGTTGAGAGCTTAGTATAAATGCAATTGATATGGGGGTAGGGAAGGGAAGTGGAGTGAGCCCATAGGGCAAATGGAGCGGGTTGAAACCAATGACACTTTGCATTTACAGCAAAAAATACAATCAGATTGTTTTTTGGCAAACTTAGGCAAGTGCCAGGTTTCAGCAATTATGCAACCCTGTCTAAGCAGATTCAAAACATCAAAATGTAAAACAAAAATGTTACGAGTAAATGCAATAGGAGCACAAAAAGGCTACAAAATATTTTAAGTGAAGGGGATATAGCAATATCACGACCCCAGCCATTGAGCAAGCCAGAGTACAAACTCATAAAACAGGTACAAATAAAAGCCAGTGATTTAGGAAATTGGTGACCGAATGCTCTTTACTGTTGTTGCAGTGATTCTACTGAATTTATTTAAAACTTCAGCAGGCAACACATGTAGTGCAAGATAAACTTGGAAGAGAAATGTCCTTGACAGAAGGTAGCACCAAAAGGTATTTTTTTGTTGACTGAACGTTTTATGGTTAGCAAGTTATGCAAAGTTAAAACAAGGCTCTGCTAGCGAAATGGTAACAGTAGTAAGCTGGCCTGGTAGCAAGTCTCATCAAGGAAATATTTTAAAACAGCGTTATAAATGAACCGCATGATGAGTAGCAGGACCAAAGCTGAAGCAACTTTATGAAAAGCAAGTTTATTTCTTTTATACGACTGCAGTTTCATGCATGGTATACAGGCTATGAACTGCTAATAAACGTTCATCCTGTAGTTCAGTTAGAGTCCTACAACTCTGTTTGCATACTTGGCCTCTGTGCAAATCACTTGCGCAGGAAGTGTTTCCGGGTTGCAACGGAAGTTTGCAAGTAGTGGGTTTACAGTTCTTGTTGAGTCCTTTTGGGTATCCACTGCACAGTACATCTGTGAACAACTGACATCTATAACAAACATTGACAAGCTGGTCTTGATTTACCATGTCGAAGGCTTTAGAAAGGTTGAAGAAGAAGTTGGCAGATATAGTAATTCACTATTAGTGAAGGGCATTAGGGCTGTGTTAGTACTGTGATAAGGGCAAAAGCCATGCAGAGAGTTTGCAAGTAATTTGTGCATTAAGGTAATAGACACCCTTCATAAGGGATGCCAGCAACAACCTTCTCACCAGTCCAGAGGACAAAGGCAGATGGAAGGAGTATTTCTAGCAGCTTCTGAATGAAGAAAACCCCACAGAAGCTGTACTGCCCCAGAAACAGCCTATGATGAGAGAAGAGGAGCCCATCCTAGAAGTAAGAACACTAAAGGAAAATGAAGTCAGGGAAAACAGCAGGCTCAGATGAGGTCACAGCAGATAAAGATGCTGGGTGAGATGGGGGTGACATGGCTCCCGAGGGTACTAATAGCAGTGTGGAGAGAGAGAAAGAGAAAGGCATATCCCAGATGACTGGAGAATAAGCATATTCATGCCAGTGTACAACAAAGGAGACATCCACAACTGTGGGCAGTACAGAGGCATCAAACGCCTATCACATTGCATGAAAGTTCTGGAGAGGGTGATAAACAGATATGCAGAGTAGTAGAATGTAAGATGGGAGATGAGCAGTTTGGATTCCGATCAGGATGCAGCACAAATAACCCAATGTTTGCACAGAGACAAATACTTGAGAAGCTAGAGATTTGAATTCCCAGAAACATTGGTAAAAATTAGTGCAGGCTATGTACAAGGACCCAATGACTCAAGTACAGACTGTGTTCGGCCTCAGAGGGGGTTCCCAGTGGGTGTACATCAGGGTTCAGCTGTAAGCTCACTGCTGTTCATACTGGTGAACTACATTAGCAAACAGGTTGGAGGGGACGGATCAATAAAGCTGCTGTATGCAGATTATGTGGCAGTACAGGCAGACTGAGCTAGAGCTTCAGCAACAGATAGAAGAATGGAATGCAAACCTGAAGGCACATGGGATGAAAGTAAGCACAGATAAGATGGTGGTAATGGCAGCAAATTGGGGAAATCAGAAGAAGCTGAGAATAGAGATAGAAGGGAAGATGGTGGAACAGGTAAACAGCTTCAAGTATCTGGGAGGAGTATTTGAGAAGGGCAGTCTGAATGAAGAGGTCAAAGCTAGAATCAGAGGGGCTGCAGCCAAGTGGCATAGATTATCAGGTGTATACTATGACAGAAGAATGCCAAAGCAGCTGAAAAGTAACAAGACAGTGGTGGACCAGTACTACTGCGGTACAGAATTCTGAGCAGTAAAGGCAGAACAGCTGAAGCTACAGATGATGGAAATGAAGTGCCTGAGAAAGGTGATAGAAAGTAAAAGGAAGCAAGGACGTCCAGCAAAGAGGTGGATGGATTGTGTGAAAGAAGACCTGCGACAGGCAGGAGTGTGGCACTGAAATAGAGAGAGTTGGCGACTGTTAACATGATACCCAGACCCCATGTAGAAAAATGGGAAAAAGGGGGGCTGATGATGTAACACACCAATTATGTATGAAGTACTCAGTCTGATTTTAGACACGGGTGACAAAATGGCAGCTGGGCGATAGTTGGTCAGTTCAGTGGAATTACCCCCTTTATGTAAAGGCATGGAGATTTTCCAGATGTCTGGTACTAGGTTTTCTGTGATTATCTGTCTTAGTATTGCTATTAGGTAAGCTATTGCTTCTGCTGTGATTCGTAAAAAGTCTGCAGGGAGTTGGTCTGCTGCTAATGTGGTTGGCTTTAGTTTTCCCAAGAAGTTCATGGTGCTTTAGGGCTAGTATAGCATGGGAGGTTATGAACTTTTACCTACAATTCTAACATCTATGTTGAGTACATTACAGGTGCATTTATTGTTTAGTAAATGCTGTTTGAGATGAGGTAGGGTTGTCTTGAGACACACTGCGGGGGAACTGGACCAGGGCTTGGATGAATGTCCCGTGAGAGAGATGGCAGCTTGGCAAGTTTACTTAGAAGTTTGGAATGCTTTTGGCAAGTTAGAGAAAGGGTCCTATGTAGGTGGAATTTTGTTTGTGGGGTATGTTGTGAAGCTAGTGTTGAAAAGGGTAGGGGCTATGATACGATATAGATCTTTTTTGATGGGAGAGGGGAGTCGTTTACCAGGGAGGGAGATTAGGGTAAAGCAGGAGAGTATGATATAAAGAGAGATGGTATAATAGTATCAGCAGTGTGGTGGTATATACGGCCACTAAGTGCGTTTGTTAAAAGGAGACACATTTTGTGGCTGGGAGTTGTTAGAGTTGGAAAGTCTGCCTATTGTGATTGGTAGACTGAAACTGAGTGGGTGTGGCTATCCACATATAAGTGGAGAGAAAGAGGTGCGAGTGGGAATGAAGTAAGCCCAAGCAAAGAGGTGTTACAGAGCGAGAAGAATCAGCCTTCAGAAATGCACATGAAACAGAAGTTCAGTCTGGTGTTTAATGGCAAGTACATCACCTCCGTTAAAAAGTAGCAACAGTGGCTAGTACTGGACACAGAGTTGGCCTGTCAGACATGGCAGCAAGCCACAATGATTAACAGTTGTAAAAAGTGCACAGTTGGTACTTGAAGTCATATTAGGTTTTGCTAAGAGTGTCCAGCAAGTTGCAGTGTATTATGATGAATATCTTCATCATAATGCACCAGGACCTGTTGACACTGATGAATACCTTCAGGTCTCATCAGTCTTTGCTGCACTGGATCAAATACCCATTAAACATAGTCCTTGAATTTTTGAGATATGCTTGCAGTGCTCATTTCTTTCTCCCCCTTTTCTTCCTCTGCAGCCTTCATCATCTTTGCTTCTTTTACTCTCTTCTACCTGCCAATACCAACTGTACCCTCCTGTTCTTTAGCTGCAACAGCAGAAGTGTATTATATCATACTGTCAATGCTATTACAGCTCCTTTGGGCTCAAACTCTGTGCTTCTTCCTCTTTACCTACACTTTAGTTTGGTCATTATAATGCCCCCTATGGCCAAATTGGAGGCAGAGGGGCAGAGTGTGCACTAGTACTGCTGGAACCCAGGTTCAAGTAACACCCCAGGTCTTGGAGGATAAAAAAAAAAAAACTTGCTTACTCTACTACCTTGGGACTAAGGTGGAAACAAGGACTCCTGATGCAAGATGCATGGGAAGAAATATTTGAACTTAAAAAAAATTCCATAGGAAAATAGCACAGGGACTTGCTTGACCATGCACAGATGTATGTACAGGCTCCCATTACATCAGTAGTAGGGTCACGGCTTAAAGAATCTAGCCGTACAGTGCAATAGCCTGGTCTGGGTAACTGAAAACAATCAGTATCCAGGTTCAAAAAGGGATTTCCATCAACAGAAAAGAGTAAAACATACTCCCTTTGGTTGTGACTGTGGGCCCACTGACAGAACTGATGACCACCAGGTATTCTGATGTTAAAGTTATAATCCCATATTTAAAGAACTCTAGCTTCTTAAACTCCATTCCAAGCAACTCTTTTTCCATAAATGCAACAGGATCTAGTCATTTTGATACTTCTTTGCAACATATAAGAGCAGAGAAAATCTTACATCTGTTCCAAGTGAGGTCTCAAACTAGTACATTATGGAGGAGAAATGAAAAGCTGTTGAAATGGCCCAAAATGTGCACAATTAAAAGGGACTGATATTGCAGTTTAATGGAGAGCCCATTTAACACAACAGGCAACAGACGGAATTCCTTTAGGTGCTTTACCTGCTTTTAACTAATGATTACCCAGTACTTGGAGCACTGAGGCAGGAAAGTTTCAAAACCACACAATTTTTGTAACACTTTCTATATAAAACAAACAAAAAAAAAAGCCCTTTGTTCACTCAATAGGACATCAAGTAAAGTTCAAAAATAGAACAGCTTTTTGGCAGTGAATAATATTCCATTTGTCAGTCTTACCCCCTGCCCCAAACTGTGAACTTGGACACATACAATGCTCCCTACAATTTTGTGCATTTCTTGGGGATACCTGCTCAATTCTGTTTGGGGATGTAGAGGAGCTAGAAGCAGTCAGTGGGTGTTGAGGAAATGAATCCTGGGGAAGGGAAGTGAGTGTTGAGAAAATGAATCCTGGGGAAATGCTAGTCCACAAAACACAAGCACGACTCCCAACACCATCACACTTGCATCTAATTGCAATTCAAAGATCATAGTCACGTATAGCACGCCTTTGGGAAATCTGAGGAAACCAGTACCCTGCAAAATCCCACATGGACTATGTGCAAACTCAGAGGGCTCATTAGCCAAGTATCAAAGTGCAGAACAAAGCACTGTGAGGCAGCAAATCATTGTCCAACTTGTCCACATTCCACCACTACTGTTTCAAACATAGGCAACAACCTCTTCCAGCTTTCACTGTAAAATACACAGGACTCTGAATATCTAGATATTTTGGACATATCCATGCATAAAATCTAAATATTTTGTATTTAAGAAAGTTGTAAAGGACTGTCAGACATTCTTCCTTCCATTCAGTTGAAGTTCAGACAAACAGCAGGGAAGAAACAAAATGTCTGCTGTTAGCAGCAAGTAGAGGATAACCTGACTTTTGAAATACCAAATACTCCCATCAGTGCTTTGTTTAATGAGCAGCTATGCCTGGCAAGTGGTAGTAACAGGGTTAGTGAGCTGGTCAGTGGACCCTTTTCAGCTCTCAACCTAGGCACACACAGTTATGCAGTACAAAAGAAATTCTAGTTCAGAAAGCAATTATGTACAAATTATATGAACACAAAAATATATTAAAACATTTCTAGGTAAATAGCTTGTAAAAAAGCTTGAAGTTTAAAAACAGGATTATTAGAAGACAATGAGTTTCAGGGACAAAAGATATTTTAGCAATTAAAATTTTCGAACTCTTCACAAAGTGATCTTGACATTTACAGCTAGCAATATTTGTTTGAAGGATTTCAAGCGCGGGGATTTCCTTTTGCAAGTTAGCAGCTGAAGGAGTCCTGCCTAAAGAGAGATCATTCTGCAAGGGTGATCTGGCTCATCTGTTTACGCTACATACCAATCCCTTTGGCACTTTTTTGCTGGAATTTTGTTAGTTCTCAGCTACTACAGTTTCATGTCTTTAAGTGCCATGTCATTTCGTGCCAGGCCACAGTCTTTCCCAGTGTTAGCAGTGGTGTAGCAAATACATGTGATCTATCCAGATTATGTCCAAGTCTTTGGGATCATGTTAAAGAACACATTAGAGGAAAGCGATTACAGGGACTATAAAGATGCCTACTCATATACATCTTTAAGTAGATACACACAAGCATACTAGCCACCCTTTACAAGCACTTAATAGTGTTCACCTCCCAGATTGAACGGGTAAGTACATAAACAATTTCAAGTTCTAGCACTGGGCGATTACATACTTGGAGGGTCAACACAAAATGCTTCCAAAAGGTACACTAAAGTTGGTTAATATTCAAACTGGAAACCCTGAAGGTCTAGACCTACCACACCTCCTCTGACATTATGGAAATGCTACAAATCTTCAGTGAAAACTGTTTCAGTTGACATTTTGGCAAACTCATTTTAGATAAATGGCAGACCATGTGAGCTGGGTCAGTCTGTTACAGCCTAAAAAACCCAGTACACAAGTAACCACTCAGCCTTTAAATGGTTTATATGATGAAAAAGTTGCCAAGATGTTTCAGAGTTACCTCCCTATTATACAATACCCTTCACAACTAAACTGATAAAGGATATTGCAATAGGCAGCTTAAATGCTGACTGCCAAGACAACCTGTCATAAATTAAAAAGTAGCTTCCCTAAAAATTTCCATTTCATTTTACGATTACCTATTTTATCCAGGTCATGGGGGAGACGGCGCCTATCCTGGCACTCAATGGATCAAAAGTAGAACTAATCATGGAAAGGACATAGCCTAGTACCACCCTATAAACCTTTCGGCCCTAGGGCCTGTACAAGCCTAGCCATAACAATTCCCTGGATATTTCTTACCACAATATTTACTTCCCTGGACCCCTGTCTAGCAGGGTGACAGACGTGATCCCCGGGGTGAATTTCCCATCTCAGATCCAACCGTCAAGGTTCTTTTTGAAGATGGCCAAGGAGGTGCTCTGCTTGACATGTATAGGCAGTCTCCGGGTCAGAAACCTACCCCTCCAGCATGTTTTGTTCATTGTGATGACAAGGTTTAGATCCCTGGAGTGTGTGTGGTGGCTCTGAGGGATTGGGATTTCTTTAAGTGGAGCATGTCCAACAGTACAGGGTTTGACATGGCCTTGTATGCTAAGCAGAGATTGCCTCCGAGTAGACAATATGCCACACAGTACAGCTGGAGGTTTTTTTTTTTTTTATTAAGACTGTCAGCATAGGGCATCTGCTTTAGGCCTGTGATTCTTTTAGTGAGGTATTTCTGCAGCCTTTCCAGCTGTTGTAGAGGTCTTGTGAGGTACATACCAAATGGGGCGTTTTACTCTATAATGGGTCTAATGAGGGCCTAGTACAGTGGGACAATGACCCCTTTTTCTGGATGAAAAGCCCTTTGTGATGAAGTGTGCCACAAAGGATTTCCTGACTGTTGTGGCGATGTGGTTATCAAAGGTGAGACCACTGTCTAGATGTGTCCCTAAGTCTCTTATAACACTTTCGGTGTTTAGTGTACTGCCACCTATGTGGCAATTCACAGGTACAAGTTTTTTTTCCCCCAAAGGGGATAACTATACATTTCTTTTTTTTTTCAAAACAGGTTTATTGTTCAACATACAAGAGAAATATCATAACAATTTTATACAAGTAATTAAAAATAGATATGATTATAACATTCAACAAAACAACTAAAGTATTTACAAAGACATCCACTACAATCAGATCAATTAAACTAAAATACCATGCTATTGAAATTAGGATTAACAAATTTTGTAAATTATCCCATACAATATAATAAGATGTTTTTCTAGTTGTTCTTGACCTAATTATGGCACACTATATTCATAACATTTTTAAATTCATTGAACGAAGGAGGTGCATCTGAAATCCAATTTCTGGTTATTATTTTCCTAGCCACTGCTAGAAAAAACCATAACAAGGGAAGCTTAACCTTTTTAACACTTTGAGGTACAGGTGTGTTGAATAATATAAGAGATTTAGAGATAATGAAATTATCTGTAAAAAGAGCCTGCAAAAATTCATTAACTGACTTCCAGTATTCTTTCAATTTTATACACAGTCATAAAACATATGAGCCCAGTCAGCATTAATTTCTACATTACATATCTTACATAGATTATCTTTATTATTTATTCATCATCAAAGGTGTATAAAAAGATCTATGTAAAAATTTCCATGTATAAAGTCTCCAGACAATGGAAGACGTAGTTCTATAGGCAGATTCCAATATATATTGTTTATCTTGTTGATTTGGTGGGTCCCCATTAATAGAAGTGAAATAATTCCAGTATGTATCTACACTGTAAAAAGTTTCTTGTCTGCTAATTTTATGTATGTATGAAAGTTTACCTTTATCAGAAACTTTATGTTGTAAATTTAATATCAAGTAATCAATCAGTGTTGGAATAGATTCTTTAACTGTTACAGACATTAGATCTATTCTATCAATGAGATGTTGTCTAAAGGTCTGAACCTCTAACCATCAAGTTTCTCTTATATCAAATTCTTGTTTTAAGAAATCTAGATTTTTAACTTTATTATCAGATATCAACTGATACCAGTACTTTAGATCATTATCTATAGCTAAATGAGTTCCTTCAGAAGTAGATGACAAAAGCATACCCTGAGTATACATTATAGGGAATATAATAAAATTCCATTCCCTATACTTAGGGTGCATGAATATAAAGTTACGATAACTAATAATAATATTTAATGGGTAACAAACCATATGTTTAGGTGTAATAGGTGAAGTACAAAATTCCTTTAGTAACCATAACATGGAGTTATTTACAATCATATTTTTATGTGTTAAGGAGATTTTCATGAAGTGCATACTAATTAGCTCCCAATAATCTTTCCATTTTGCGACATATGACTGATCTATTAATATAGAGTAATAACTTTTACAATAGAAGAGATAGTATAGAAGAGATAGTATATAAATTAAAGTCTGGAAAAGAAATACCCCCTTGAGACCAGCTATTAGTATGCTTCTTTAATGCAATCCTAGGTCTATTAGGTGCCCATAGGAAATTTAACATTAGTGTATTCAGTTTCTTGATAATTATTTTTGTAGGTGGAAGTATTATTGATTGTATTAAGTATAAAATCTTGGGGAATATTATCATTTTAATAATTGTAAGTCTCTCCTCCATAGTAAAAAACATATTATTCCAGGTATTAAAAAGATTTTGTATATTAAGAAAACAGGTATTATAATTACTATATATAATAGATTTAATATCTTTAGATAGTATTATACCTAAATAAGTTATCTGACCTGAATTGGGTACATATTTAGTAAAATCACTAATGAGAATATTTTTTCGTGTATACATAGGTAGTATTTTAGTTTTTTCTTCATTGAATATTAAACCAGAAATACTTTTAAAATTCATCATTTTATCAAATAGAGACTGCATAGAAGAATTAGATCCTGCTGATGTAATTAGAACATCATCTGCAAAAGTTGAATTTTGGATGTTGTATTTTCATCTATTTCAAAACCCTCTATGTCAGTACTGTTTCTGATCAAATTAGCCCAAGGCTCCATTACTAAAGTGAATAATAGTGGAGAAAGTGGACATCCTTGTTTTGTACCTTTAAGAATGGGTATTTTTTGTGAAACATATGTTCCTACCTTAATATAAGCCAACATTCCTTTGTATAAATGCTCAATTAGATTTACAAATGCATCTGAGAAGTTTGTGCACTTCAGTAAGGTAAACAGATAGTCCCAACTTACTGAATCAAATGCTGAACTTATATCAAGACTAATAAAAAGTGTTAAATCTTTCTTTTTCCTATTTGCAAAATCAATTAATGTTAAAGTTCTTCTTATATTATCAAAAGTATTTCTATTTACAATGAAGCCTGTCTGATCTATATCTATAATGCCGGGAATAAAACTGCCAAAGTGGATCCAACAAAAAGACGCCAGTCGAAGTAAAAATCCCAAAATACTTTACTGTTTGTGAGCGCTTTCATGCATAAGATACATGCACTTCTTCAGACAAACTAATAGCAAATGCTTCAGTACTATTATAGTCCCTCTAACATTTCACATAATAGGATAATTGATTTAATGAGTTAGTTGACCATCCCTTTAAAAATCCTACTGCAGTTGAACATTTCTCAATAGAAAAATACAAAATGTAAAATGTATATATTCAATCTTAACCCTGGCAGAACATTAAAACATCAAAAAGTTTACCTAAACGAAATACATACTTCGTACCCTTAAATTTACTTTTATTTTGTAGACATTACAATGTATTTTCATCTAAAAAAACACCCGCTAATTACTAAAATTATATTATATTATGTATAAATGTTATACAAGGAAGAAAACTTTGCAAACTATTTTATGTTAAATAGGAATACATTACATTAAAAACATTGTACATTATACATCATTACTAATATTGTTAGTCAATTCATTACCTTCATCTCATAAGAGATTTTAACTTTAACAGACATTTGATGGAACACATTTCATTTATGCCTGGATGAGTATAGGCACAAGTTTTGAGCTGCCACAATAGCTCAGATTCTTCTAGCTTAAGGTGCCAAGGGCCACCTCTAGGATTCAACTCTATCTTTTGCACTACTGTGAATAAAAAAACATGAGTTGGATTTTCAAATATATGTTCTGCTAAAGCATTTGTTAATACTCCCTTGGAAATTGCATACAGGTGCTCGTATATTCGTTGTTTTAAATGACGTTCCGTCTTCCCCAAATAGAACGCAGCACAGATTTTACAACTAGCGAGATATACTACGCCTTGACTATTACAGTCACACTTATTGTTCATGTAGTATTTTACATCGCGAATTGTAAGAGGTACCCGTCTTTATGTATTTACAGTATCTACAACGGCCACATCTGTACATTCCATTATTCAGCTTTTGTTCCTTAGGTGTGCGTTCCAAAAGAACTTTTAGGGAAGGAGCCTTCTTAAAAACAACTAAAGGTTTTTGTCCTAAAGTTTTACTCGTATGTGCATCCCGAGTGATAAATTCCCAATTATTAAGTATGCGTCTTATTTCTGGTGACAATATATTAAATTTAAGGAAACAAGTACTATAATCCACTTGTTTTGAACCTACATTAACCAATGGATGTACTTCACTAGTCAAATTTTCATTCTCTATAGGTATATTAATCTGGTCTGTTTTTAAAATTTGTCCTAAAAGGCCAATCTGTCTTTTATGGGTAACCTCGACTATCACAGAGTTAATTTGTTCGGGTACCCTCTATTTAAGAACATAGAAGCCAAATGATGACATTCTTCCTCGAATGCTGTTTCTTCGGAGCACATTCGTGAAGCCCGTACTATATGGCTTTTCACCACCCCTTTCTTTTGAAAGTAGGGGTGGCAACTAGTGAAGTGAAGGAAGGAATTACTATAGTGAGGTTTCCGGAACACACTAGTGCAAAATATGCCTTTTTCGAAATCTTTTCGAATTAAAATGTCCAAATAATTTATGGAAATCCTATTAAAGTTATGAGTAAATGACAAAAAAGGGGTAAATGAATTCATAACCCCAATTAAATTTTGAGCCACTTCTACATCTCCCTTAAATATTATAAGGATGTCGTCTTGGTACCTTGTGTACCATACGACGGCTTCCTTATATAATGAATGTTGAAACAAAAAAGTATGTTCCCAGTAAGCCATTACTGAATTTGCAAAGCTGCCCCCACAAAGGGAGCCCATTGCAACACCAGTTAGCTGTAGATACAGGTCTTTTTTGAACATAAAGAAATTGTTGCTCAACACCAATTCTAAAAGACTAATAATCAGATCAATGTTGTTCCCTGGCACATGTTTATAACAAAAAATCCCTAACCCAATCTATACCAATATCTTGCGGAATCACCGTATATAAATCCCTGACATCAGCTGTCAGGAAATTGAAATTGGTGTCAAAGGGAATGTTGTTCAAAGATTCCAAAATGTGCCAGGAATCCTTACAAATTTGAGGCTCGGTCTTAAGTATATCTTTCAACTTATTGTCCACCCATTTAGCACATGAATATGTAATAGACTGACGACCATCTATAGTTGGTCTAAACGGGGGATTCTGAATGTTTTTGTGGAGCTTAGGGACTCCAAAAATAACTGGCACTAATGGAGCTAAAATAGTTAAGTATTGATGTAAAGCAGTGTCAATACTGTCCTCTATGAATAAGTCGCTTAACACATTTTTTATTTTAACATAGGCTTGGTTTAACTCATTTAAAGAGACTTTTCTGTAATTGTCGGTTGATAACATAGTATGCATCTTTACTTCGTAGTCTTTTTCGTACATTAACATAGCGCCATCCCCCTTGTCGGGCTTCATCACCCGAATTTTATGGGCTTTGACTATTGCGATCAAATTATTGTCGCTTACACCAAAAGTTTTATTATAGATAAGTTGATTATTCAAGCCTCTTAGATGAATTTCAGTGATCTTTTCAAACAAAATATTATTATCAAGGGGGGGGGGGTTGTACACTAGCTATACGTTCACTACAAAACACATTACTATTCTGTCCTAATAGCAACTTTAGATTGAGCTTTCGTGTGAATAATTTAAGGTCGCATAACATACGAGCAACATTAGGCTTTTGAGGTAACACAAAATTAAAGTCTTTTGCTAGTAATTCAATAAGGTTTTGAGAGACCTCAAATTTAGTATAGTTGTAAACATGAAAGTCTCTACTATTGCTGAAAGTGACTTCAGGTTGACAGTACATTACTTCCTGCGCCAGTTGTAAGCCTTCTTGTTCTGCGTTTTCTTGCACCAATTGGCATTCTTTTTCTTGGCATTGGAATGTACATGTTGAAAACCCTGTGGGTTTTTATGCTCAATTTGTCCTTGATTATTCCGCTGTTGACCCTGTTGGTTTTGTAGCCGTTCGCTACGTCGGGGTAAATTACTATTATCGTTAAGGGATGTAAATTCGTCCAAAGTTGTTTCTAAATTTTCAGCGTCATTTGTCACGTTGAAATTGTTATTATTTGTTGTTAGCGGAATAGAGTCATATGTTGACTTGCTGACAGGTGGATCCAGATATGCAGTTCTTTCCTCATATGCCAGTTTGTCTCTATTAATTTTTCGTTTTTTTGTTTCACTTAGTTTTTTAACAAAATATCTATACTTGTGAAAATCCTGGCATATTCATACTCGTAGCGGCCAAAGTATAAATCGTTTATCTCCTGTTCAAGGTTCTCCAACTGCTGTTTTAGATCAGATATTTGTTTTAAATATTCACAGGTCAGTAGATCTAAGAAATGGAGTCCTTGATCATTAAAAAAAGAAGTTAGGCGTAGGTATGAGTGTTTAATTAAACCTACAGGGTATTTCCATTGTCCGAGTCCCTTCGGGACTATCTTTAAATTTATACACTCCTTAAAATACATAGTTTCCAGCTGTAGCTTTTTGTATTTTAGGAGACAGTTATCAAAAAGTTTCAATTTATGAACAATGTTATTACCTTCTTGTTGTTGGTTCGAACCACCCAAAGTGTCGCCAACTTGGTCGCGAAAAATGTTACTGGGAGTGTTGAAAAATTCTTGCAGTGCAGGTAACGCATTGTTAGTGGTTTGTGCTCCATCTCTATTGTTAACGTTAGGTGGAGATGAGTTGTTTTGGTTACTTACAGGCTGACTCGATCTCATAACCTGTGCGGGCTGGATACTGCTTGATGGACTTTGGTTTTGATTAACTTATGAATTTGTAACATCCACTTGTGTCGGTAAAAACACACTAGGGATAGCATTAAAAGACACGCCGGTCCTAGGGCGTACCGCTGGCAAATTGTCCAAATGCCGGCTTTTATGTCATTTGGCTTCTATGTTCTTAAATAGAGGGTCAAATTAATTAACTCTGTGATAGTCGAGGTTACCCATAAAAGACAGATTGGCCTTTTAGGACCAATTTTAAAAACAGACCAGATTAATATACCTATAGAGAATGAAAATTTGACTAGTGAAGTACGTCCATTGGTTAATGTAGGTTCAAAACAAGTGGATTATAGTACTTGTTTCCTTATACAATTTAATATATTGTCACCAGAAATAAGACGCATACTTAATAATAAATCGGGAATTTATCACTCAGGATGCACATACGAGTAAAACTTTAGGACAAAAACCATTAGTTGTTTTTAAGAAGGCTCCTTCCCTAAAAGTTCTTTTGGAACGCACACCTAAGGAACAAAAGCTGGATAATGGAATGTACAGATAAGTGGCCGTTGTAGATACTGTAAATACATAAAGACAGGTACCTCTTTTACAATTCGCGATGTAAAATACTACATGAACAATAAGTGTGACTGTAATAGTCAAGGCATAGTATATCTCGCTAGTTGTAAAATCTGTGCTGCGTTCTATTTGGGGAAGACGGAACGTCATTTAAAACAACGAATATAAGAGCACCTGTATGCAATTTCCAAGGGAGTATTAACAAATGCTTTAGCAAAACATATATTTGAAAATCCAACTCATGGTTTTTTATTCACAGTAGTGCAAAAGATAGAGTTGAATCCTAGAGGTGGCCCTTGGCACCTTAAGCTAGAAGAATCTGAGCTATTGTGGCAGCTCAAAACTTGTGCCTATACTCATCCAGGCATAAATGAAATGTGTTCCATCAAATGTCTGTTGAAGGTATTAACAAACAATATTAGTAATGATGTATAATGTACAATGTTTTTAATGCAATGTATTCCTATTTAACATAAAATAGTTTGCAAAGTTTTCTTCCTTGTATAACATTTATACATAATATAATATAATTTATTTAGCAATTAGCGGGTGTTTTTTAGATGAAAATACATTGTAATGTCTACAAAATAAAAGTAAATTTAAGGGTATGAAGTATATATTTCGTTTAGGTAAACTTTTTGATGTTTTAATGTTCTGCCAGGGTTAAGATTGAATATATACATTTTACATTTTGTATTTTTCTATTGAGAAATGTTCAACTGCAGTAGGATTTTTAAAGGGATGGTCAATTAACTAATTAAATCAATTATCCTATTATGTGAAATGTTAGAGGGACTATAATAGTACTGAAGCATTTGCTATTAGTTTGTCTGAAGAAGTGCATGTATCTTATGCATGAAAGCGCTCACAAACAGTAAAGTATTTTGGGATTTTTACTTCGACTGGCGTCTTTTTGTTGGATCCACTTTGGCGTTTTTTTTCTTGGTTATTTGAGCTTTGCTTGTCTGTGTTTATAATGCCGGGAATGATGGTCTTCAATCAGCAAAAATACTCAAACATTTTATAATCAACATTAAGTAATGAGATGGGCCGATATGAAGTACATCTAGTTGGATCTTTATTAGGTTTTAAAATTGGCGAAATAAATGTATATTGCCAAGATGGGGGGGTTATTAACTCAGTTTGGGCCAAAATAAAAACCTTATGTATTAATGAATATGTACTTTTAGAAAGGATTTTATATATCTCTGATATAATACCATCATTACCCGGTGCATTGTTTGATTTAAGCTTATTTATTTGTGTAATAACCTCTGTATATGAAATACTTTTGTCCAATAGTTTAATCTGTTGTTTATTAAGCTTTTTATTCAGGTTTGTGGTTATAAACTCCTTTATTTTATCTTTAGGTTCCATGTTAATGTTATTATTGTTAATATTGTGAAAGTGATTTCTAAATTCATCTAGTATTTCTGGTAGACTAGAAACATTCTTCTTTTTCCTTAGAGAAAAGATTTCTTTGATATGGTTTTGTTTATTCAACCTTTTTGTTTTATTTTTAAGTCTATGTAAGTATTTGGGGCTTATTGAGTAAGACAAAAACTTGTATTTCTCTAGAGTTATTTTAACTTTAGGAGTTAAAATTTCTTTGTATTTCTCATTTAGTTTGTTTATTTCTTCAATGACTTTCTTATCCATAATATTTTCTTTATTATTATGTTTATAACAGTCTAATTTACTTTGAATATCTAACAATTCCTTATCCCAAGATTTCCTTTTATTATACCATCTTATACTTTGTCCATATAGATATGATTTTAAGGCATCCCAAACATAGACAATGGAGACTTCAGGAGTATAATTTATGTCTAGAAAATGTTGTACTTCTGAAAGTATATATTCTTTATAGTCTTTTAGTTGAGTTAAGTATCCTGGTATCCTTTTGATCTGAACATTATGAGTATTTTTTATCATGAATTCAAAAACAATTGAATTATGATCAGATATAGGACATGAAATGATTTTGGAATTAAATCTGTTACCATCTGGTTAGAAATAAAGACCCTATCTATTTTTGAATAAGTTTTGTATCTGTTAGAAAAAAAGGTGTATGGTAATGATTTTGAATCTGATTATTAATATCATTCAAATGATAAGAATTAGCAAAATCATTTAAATGTTTTGCATTAGATGTAATTCTTCTTTCCTATAGTGGTAGTATCACTTTCATGTAGTATACAATTAAAGTCACCAGCTAAAATAATATCTCCTATAGAGAATGATATGATCTTATCAAGATGATGTTTCACTGTATTAATACCAATTCCAGGTATCCAATATACATTAAAGTGCAAGTCTTCCCATTAATTTGTATTGTAACCATACAAAAAACATTCCTTTGTCATCCTGATAAGACTTAATGGTTTTAGGAATGTGCATACTTTTATTCCATAAAATAGCCATGCCTCTTTTTCTGAGTGTGCTCTGAACTAACCAATACTGCATATTTGTTTGTGGCTAGTTTATCAATATCTTTTTTCAAGAGATGGGTTTCTTGCAGGAAGACTAAGTTGGCCTTATGTAAATTAATGTATCTTATTAGGCTTGCCCTTTTACACAGATTATTCAATCCATTAATGTTTAAAGAAATTCCTTTTAAAGATGTCATTTGGCATTTTTAAAACTTAAGAATATTATGATCAAAATAACAAACAACAACATAAGTAATGTTACATCTCCTCCTTTAGGTGTACCTTTAAATATAGCTGTATTTATTGAATCTCTTATGGGATTTTGTATAGGATTCAATTTTGTTTGTAGTGCAATGAGTGTACAAAATATATTGTGGATGTCAAAACTATATACATATAACAATGAACAAGTGGAAATAATGTAAGGATTAAACCTTGCATCCAGCCTGGAGTTAAAAACTCAACTTAGAGTAGTATTTACCACTCAAGTTAACCCCCTACCCTAAGCAGCAGTACCTCAGCTACCACCTTATCAATTTAATACTGGTTATATTTAACTTAAATTAACAGCTTTCAATTCAATTGTCTAGCAAGACAAGACTACACACTTGATAAAACAGCATCATATAAACTAAAATAAACCTTTTTTTTTTTTAAAACTATTCATACTACTATATACATCTATGTAATATAATGCACTTGTATTCAAATAAACTTGATATTAGGAACCAAGAGGAGAGAGAGAAATAAGACGTAAAAGAGGGAGAGAGAGAGTGAAAGAAAGAGAAAAAAAAAACAAAAGGCATATTTACATATTAATTTATTCAAAGTATGTAAAAATAAGTTCTAACATTCATTTAAATCAAAAACTTCGGCTAATATGGTTCAGACATTACATATATTAAGATACATCTATTTTCTGTCATGTAAATGCAGTCAACAGCTTCCAAAAAAAAACCTTGAATTGCTTGTATATGAGCATTTTACTCATACTCATTGTCAGTAGAATAAAATACTATATTTATAGAAATTGTTATAAATCATACTGCATAGTTATGCAAATTCTCAGAAACACTTGCATTATTGTAAAAAAACCCATCTGTATTTTGTATGTCCATACTACTGCTTTAAAATATATCACATGACAATTTCTTCCAGTATAGAGTTATAAAAGTTATTTATGCTGGTCAATCAGATGAATTAAATGAGTTATAGTAATGTATATGTTTGGAACATAAGTTTCCATCACAGATTAGTATGCTGCAGTCAAGTAGATTTTCAAATACACTTGAATAAATGTTTCATTTTCTATGCCTTCTAAAATAAGACATTTACTTACTACAAGAAACTGCATAATTTAAAATCATTATAACTGACATTTTATGAATTATAACATAGATATTTAAGTAATTATATAAAATAACTCACATTTAAATGTCAAAGAGTTCATTTTCCTTCACATAGTCACATTTGCATCAGTTCTACTTCCTGGTAGAGTGTTCTTCCTGAATCTGTGATGTGTCAGTGTGATATCTGGGTCAAAGGTCAGATTGCTTTCAGCTTCTCTGAGAATTCTGAGAGTTGAAGCTTTTGAAACAGCTCATGGACACTGTTCATGAGGTAGCTCACATCCCAGATTGTCTCCCTTAACATTTTGGCGGGAAACTTGTTAAAAACTAGTGACAAACATTCATTTAGCAGTGTAAATGCATCTAAACATGACAAAACCTTCGCGATGTATTTTACAGGTTATTACAGACTCTAAGTGAAATTAAGCCCAAAGTTATAAGTAATAAAACTCAATATTTTTGTCCCAACTCAACTTTTATGCAAATCTTATTATTTACTGTGTCTATATGATCAAAAGCATTTCTATATATTAATATGAGAAAAAAATAAAGAGAAAGAATAAAGAAAAGAAAAGAGTAGAAAATAAGAGTGTAAAGCAGAAATAAAAAAAATGTAAGAGAAAGCTATAAGAAGTATATACAATGGAATATTACTTACTAAAAATAAAACATTATTTACTATTTAGTTCTAATTATTATTAGTTAAAGCATGACAGATTATTTACAAACAAGCATAAGCAGTATAATCAAGAAAGTATAATTAGGAATAGCATTTGAAGAACATATAAACTTTTTACAAGGAATAAACGTTATTATTCCATTTATCATATTTTCATTACTCTTCTCTCCCTGCCCTCCCCCACACTTTACCCACTACATAATCTAAATAGAATGTCATTGTTTAAACGAAGAAAAGGAGAAGGAGAAAAAAAAAAAAAAAAAAATCAAATTACTGACCTTACTTCTCTTTTTCAGAAAGAGAAACAAATTGAATAATAGCTCGTTGTTAGTTCCTCAGATATTTTGACTGGTTAGGAAACAAAACATTTCTTTGCACACAGAGAATAACTTTGATTAAATCTTTTTCAGAACATTTGTGGCTTTCTGGAAATGCAGGAACTATATTTAAAAAGATTAATAATGAAGTAAAATGATGAGAGAAAAAAAGAAAAAAAAAACATAGAACAAATCATTTGTTCTTTAGTCTCTTCTTCTTCTCTGAAGTCTTACACGAAGTTTCAGTTGCCAGTCTCTTTAAGGACTAGCCCATTCCATTTCCTCTATTTTATCCAAAATCTTATTTTTTTTTATAAACAGTAAAGCAGAGTCTAAGTCATCAAAAATTTTAAAATGATCAGGAAGGAAGATTTTTAGCTTAGCAGGAAACAGAAGGTATGTTTTAAACTGTGCTTTTTTAAGCTCCCTTATTAGTGGCAGAAAAACTTTTCTTTTTAGCTATTACCAAGGAAGAATAGTCCTTGTCAAAACGCACAGTTGTCTCATTAAAAACTTAACAGGAGCTTTAGCCTAAGCAGATTTAAGAACCATCTTTATCAAAAGATGATAGAAATCTAACTATAACTGATCTAGATAAAAACAAAGAGAAGCAACAGAGTCGCTGAATGGAGCTCCAGTCAAGAATGAACCAAAACACAAAAAAGGAACTGGAGTTACAAACCACGATGCTCACAAGTCCAATATCATGAAAAAATCCAGTCAAAGATGTGGCAGAACAATTTATTGGGATCCAAGAAAATTAGCGCTTTCACATACGATCTACCTACACTTCATCAGATTTATCTATTTATTTATTTATATTTGTGTTTTTTGTGTATAACTGATCTAGGATAGTTTTTGTTAGAGTTAGTATTAGCTATAGATCTATGTGCTCTTTCGATACCAAAACAGAATGCTTTTGGTAAAGTTTTAGGGAGCCATGTTGTTAAAAAAGAAGTAATGTTACCTTCAATATTTTCTGGCAGTCCAAAAATCCTAATGTTATTGCACCTAGATCTATTTTCCAAGTCATCCAGCTTTGTTTGTAAATGTGTATTTTGTTTCAGCAGAAACTCAAAGTTGATTTCCTCTTCTTGGATTCTATTTTCCATGTCATTCACAGCTTCTTCTATGCCTGTCATCTGGATCTTCTGTTGTTGCAGGTCTATATGTAACAAGTCTATTTGTTTTGTAGTTTTTTCTATGAAGGTATCAATTTTAGTATCCATTTTATCCATCTTAGCAGTAAGTTGCTGGATTATAGTTATCAGAGACTGAAGTTCTTTCTTGATATTGGATTCTTGAGAATTTGTCTTACTGGAACTCATTTCAGACTGATAAACTGACAGGAAAATTTCCAATGTGATTTCTGACAGGAATATTGTTAAAATTTCCTTTCTTTTTTAGATATAGTTCAAGAACTATATAAAACAAACATATTTAGAAAGAAAATTACTTCAAAAATTAATTTAAGTAATTAATTCCCGTCAGTGTAATGAAATTGGTGGAGCTGAAGAAATCTTGGCCACGCCCCCATCAACTATACATTTCTTGGCATTAAGCTTGAGCCTATGGCTGTGGCACTAAGTATCTGTTTCTGTAAGGCCCTTTTGTAGAATATCCACATCATTCAGGGATTCAATAATGGCTCCCAGTTTGCAGTCATCTGCGAACTTTGTTAGCTAGAGTCCCTTAGTGTTTGAGAGAAGTAGATGCCAAACAAGAGAGGTCCCAGGACTGAACCCTGAGGTACTCCACTTGTCTGGAGCTGGACTTGGAGTACACAACAAAAAAGACAAAAATAAAAAACAGTTAACTGTTTGAATATATCACGGTTGCAGTAATCTAAACTATATAGGTACTAAGCGACAGTCACTGGGCAGCTTTTCAAAACTGAAAGTTGCCGTCCACATGCTCTGTCAGGAATGAGAGGCACTCCATACAAGAAGAGGACCAACAGTTCAGAGCTCTCTTGCCCCTCCAAAAAGGGAGGCAACAACCCTGAAAGAAGAATGTTATGAAAAAAAAAAATGTAATATATACATTATATATATATATATATATATATATATATATATATATATATATATATATATATATATATATACACACACACACACACACACACACACACACACACACACACACACACACACACACACACACACACACACACACAGGTAATACAAATAAGCCACAAAAAATCTGAGTGTTAGAAGAAGGAGACAGCTACAGCAATAGTATTCCATTAGTACATCTACTGTAATGGTAAAATTTTATTTACACAACTGTACTATGTTCAATATTAGATTAATGTTGCAGTAGCCTATCACAGCTTAGAAGAAAAAAGGGAAAGGAAAAAATTAATCCAGATGCCCCAGAGAATGATATTAGCAAACCCTCTTCTAGACCCGGAAAAGTAATCTGTTTAAGTGCGTACAGTGGATCAAGTAGCAGCCTCTAAAAGAGAGTCCACCCCTTTCCTGAAAGCTACCAAAGAAGCCAAAGCACTGGTTGAATGGGTCCTAACCCTGCAAAGAAATAGCATGAGAAACATCTAGAAAAAAAAAAACTGCTTTGGCACTGGTTCTGTTGTCCTTTTACCTTCACAGGATACGAGCAGCAGAACTGAAATTTTGTCTAGGTAGAATCTGAGCGTCCTGTGGACTAGGAGTATGAAGAATCTTCTGTCTTGCTCTTGGAATCAAGAAAAAGTTAGGGAAATTAACTGGCTGGCTCATGGTAAGCAGAGACCTTCTTCCGGCTCTTCCCGATTAAGCATCAGAGTGATTAGTTGTCAAAGAAACCCCATCCTTGTGGAAAATGAGGTAGGCTTGTCTCACTATAAACTTGCATCTTAGATACTCTGCTCACTGAACTAAGAGCAATTCAGCCTGAGGAGTTGGTTCAAATGGACAGAGTAAGCTTTTCAAGCACAAAGCCAAGATATGGTGAAGCCAACTGTTTTCTAAGTGGACAGATATACAAAACCCCTTTTAAAAACTGCTAGACTTGAGAATGGTTATAAAAGGGAGCACTAAGGGCAAACAATCAAAGATGACAGATGAACAGTAAAAAGTGTGGGAAGAAATAGCCAGGGAATTGTTACGGCAAGGCTTGTATAGGCCCTAGGGTCGATAGCCTAGTACCAACCTATGAACCTTGATAGACAAAGGAAGCCAGAGGTCAGTAACACACAAATAAGGTCTGGCTGCCTCCGGTCCTTGCCCAAGAGTCTATATACACACATCAGTTTTATATATATTATATATACACACATCAGTTTTATATATATTATATATACACATCAGTTTTATATATATTACATACATACTAATATATGTAATATATGTATATCTCTCTCATATCTCTATATCTACATATATATATATATATATATATATATATATATATATATATATATATATATATATATATATATATATATACACACACACACACACATATATATATACACATGTATAGATATATATATATATATATACACACACACACATATATATATACACATGTATAGATATATATATATATATATGCAGATATATATATATGCAGATATATATATCTACATCTACACATCTACACATCTACACATCTACATCTACACATCTACATCTACATCTACATCTATATATATATAAAATATATATGGGCAGGATTCACAAAGCCTCCGTGTAAGAGTTACAAGGCTTACACGGAGGCTGCAGTTAAACGGTGTGATGTCAGCATGTCATGCATATGCATGAGGGCATGCTGAATCACACCTAAGGCTTACATGGTCCGTGGAAGACAGTAGAGGCGTGTCCGTAGGCCGAGCCTTGCAAACATTCACAACCCCAGAAGAGTAAAAGTCCCGAAAGACCCCCATGACAGAGTCAGTGTAAATGTGAATAAACACAACACAACACATGCCCCCACAGACTATGAACATAAAATATATAAATGAACAAGTTATATATTTTTTTTAAATTGTAAAGATGTTTGCCCGTGAGTGCACTCGTTTGCACGGGCGTGCCCATAGCTTAGCCCAGTTAGCAGTCAGTGGAAAAGCATACAAGAACTACATATGCAAAGTAAGCCAAGAAGCAATAGCGTAGTGATGTGCCTATAGCTGAGCTACAGTTTAACAAGTTGAGTGCATCTGCCCGTAGGTGAGCAGTGGTTTAACACGCTGAAACTGTGTGCCCCTAGCTGAGCTGAGCGTAATATGCGTGCTGACAGCCAAATGAAGCGTAAACCAGCGTAACCAGTTTGCGCAGAGCTGTGCGCCAATAAGCTAACCGACGGGCAACGTTGAGCAAGCTGTAACAAAACAGCCTTTACACAGACACACCTCCTAGCCTGTGTAGACAGTCATAAAATATAAAAAGCAGTGGCCAGGTTCGAACCCAGGATACCATGCACCATAGTCAAGGTACTGAACCACTAAGCCATGACAGCTGCACTTAGAAATGCAGTAATAACAAATATATAGGAATGAACAGAAAGAGAAGCATGACAAAGCAGGTTTTGTGAAGCTGATACAATTCCAAAATGACCAATCACAGATAAGTGAGGGAAAAACGGCATATATAAGCCCCATAGGCGGGAGTACACAGCATAACCGATTGTAGAACCAACTTGCAGCCAGAATGTCAGGTGTAGGTGAGGGTAGTTGCTTTCGAGCACAGAGGTGGGGCGTTGAGGAGTCCAAATATATGGTTTGGCTCTTTGTCCACAATCATGAGGCCCAACTCATGCAGGGCCAGGTCCTGTGGGGAGCATATAGGGCTGAGGCGTGGGACCGGTTGGCTCATGATCTTACCAGTGCCACAGGGATACCAAGGACTGGTGAGCAGGTCCGTCACCACCATGCGGACCTGAAGAGACGGAAGCAGGACCAACTGAACTGTTGGATCCAGGAGGCCCGGCAAATGCCGAACGCCCCACTACTGAGTAAGTTACATCTAATTATTTATGTAAGAAATTAACCTAGCTGATATTATGGAGATGTGTATTCCAATATTACTTTGCTGCAGGTGTCCGTTCTGCGAACCGTAGAGCCTATGGCGATAGGCTGGTGCGGTTGCGCCACCAGGCAGGTCAGTAATCCTCTCCCTGTAACTGTAAATAAATATAAAAGTAGGACAGTTAGCAAAAGAGTGCAGTCACCAAGTAATAAAATGTGCAAGTAACAGTGTAAGAGGGTTTGCAAGTATTGCTCGATTACAAAAGTGTGATGCAGTCTGTAATCCAAACAGAAAAATGAAAAAGTCTGAAATAAAGATGTCCCACCTGTAATATAATAGTACATAACCTGCAGCAGGCTGAAAAGTACAGCTGCAGAAGCTGAGTAAAACATGTGTGAAATGTATCCCTGTTGAAATACAGAAACATGACAGAAGTGAGACTGTCGGAAAGGATTGTAATAACTACAGGTAAAACATGTCAATAAAGCCTAGAATTAAGGACCATCCTGAATTGTAAAAATAAAACAAGTGAGAGTGTGAGAATGTTATGAATCCACCAATAAAGTAGTAATAACTCCTGAATAAAAGTATACTGCAGTCAGTACAGAATGAAATGAATGTGACAAGCAGAACCAAACTGCAAAAGGTGTTGAAAATGTTACTGCAGCTGGAATGTGTATCCCAAAATCTGGATATGTTGCTCTCAGTCTGCAATATGTAGATAGTATATTTGTCTATAGCTATATAAAGCAAATGTAGCAGGATGATGTAGCTGAACAGAGCCAGATATGAATGTGTATGAATAAAAATGAAAATGTATATTGATGTAGCAGTAACATTCCTATCACCAACTTGAAGTAGTTATCACATAGGAAACTGTAGGCAGAACTGTAGTGTGTATATATCTGCAGCTATTAGAAATGTACAGCATATGTCTTGGTATTTGAAAGTGTTAAATTTTCTTCACCCTACCCTATAACCACATATAATCCATTCCACGTGAAATTGTTATGTGCAATCACAATTAACACCCCCTGGACATTTGTCCTGTTGGGTCATACATACCTGCATGCACGTTGATGCATCTGCCCTGTTCATACATCCAAACCTGATGGCCTGTTGCCATCAAATCAACCCTGCATGTTGTTGGACTGTGTATTGCTGTTCAAAATATGCATGTGTTATGCTTGCTGTTCAATGGTTTGAATATCTGGGTGTTTGGTTAATGGGAATACTAATGCATGCTGTTACAACTAATTGTGAATGGTATTGTAAGTTACTAACCCAAACTGTCATGACATAATGCAAAACATAGGACGACAGGGAAGGAGGGTTCCAGCAGACCCACCTCGGCTGGCGAGTGCACCTGGCAGTAGTGCTCAGTCCGGACCCTCCTCCGGTGGCCCTGTGCCACCTGCGGGTGGAAGCACTGCAGGGGATGGTGCTCATCCCACCTCTACAAGTGTGGCCGGAGGAGAACAACCACTCACCCTCCATAGTGTCCGGACTGTGGTGCGTAGGGAGATCCAGGAAGTTGTTCTTGGGCCCCTACGCCAGCTTGAGGCACAGGTGGCACAACTAATGGGCGTGCCTGCTGCCTGGCCTACACAGCCCCCAGCACAGCCCCATCCTGGGCTGTGAAGGAAGTGGCAACTGCCCATGGGTGGGGATATCAGTTCCACTGTTGCCATCTGTGGGCTCATGGGCTCTAGATATCCAAACATCTGTCCCAGTCAATTGTGTAACCCCCCACGTGTCATACACCGCCCCTGTATGAGTCTTGTTTGTCTTGTATGTTGACCTACCCAACCTACCTCCCCAACTATACCGACGTCCTGTACCTGACATACCACTCTCACCTGAAAAAAAAAAAAAAAGGGGCACTCACAAAATAATTGCGCCCCATATATAGCTGCCCATTTCGCACACATGTCTGCTGGACATGGAAACTGTCAATTACAATTGGCTGTACAACAAGTATTATTGTTGTCCTCACACCTCTCAGGGGTGGAAGGTTTCAAATGTCACACCAAATTACAAACATATGCACAGCTGTTGCTGATGAAGAAATGGGCAGCTATGGGCCTTGCCTACATCCCTCCTGCAAAACCCGAGCTTACTGTCTTACCCTCTTTGTGACTCCTTTTTCACCACTTTCCTGTCTCCCCATTTTCATTTATTTCAAAGAAAATAGTGCAGGTGTGAGCAAGAGTAAACACTTTTAAGCGGTTGTAAGCGGGTGTGAGTGGAGCTGAACACCAGTGCACATGCGGGAGCTCCGCGCAAACCAGCGCTAACCTGGTTACAACTGCTTAAAAGTGCCTTAGTCACTGAATGACAAGTCCTTTAGTCTGCTCAAAAGCAAAATAAAATCCCACTGTCAGTCCCGAACCCATGACCTTGCAAACAGTAGTCTGCATGATGCTACAATAAATATATCATGCAATAGTAGGAATGCATGTAAAGGGAATATAGGATGTGAAGTACACAAAGCATGTCATGTATATTTACTGTCAAATGTAGTGGATTTCTAGAATAGTAGTGTGTGAACAGAAACAGCCATGCTAGTTGGTAGCTAGTAGGTAATGTCACTGTAGCACCTTGCAAGCCACACACACTCACAGCATGATCACTGCCCATACCCCACAACCTCTTACAGGAACACATCCAGACTAAGTAAGAAAAAATGTGGAGCAAAGGGCCAAAAACAGGGACACATTCCAAATAATGCTACAACAAACTTACACAGTTCAGAGAGTAACAGGTTCTGCATTTTGTTGGATGTTTGGAAGGGTATGAAGTCTGAAACTGAAATGTTTGTCACTATAGTCTGACTTGAGCCCACAGTGATTTGCCAGAAAAAGCAGTTTATGAGATATTGACCAAAATATGAGGCAAAAATGTGGACAACCTGCAAATATCTGTACACTTGAGAGGTCTGACACTGCCATATTTGAATAGTTTAGAGCCTAGACATAGCAACAGTGACTGTGTTACAGGGATGCCCCACAGACTCCCTGTGAAATGTACAAACAGTAGGCAGAAAGGTGTTAAACACATGCAATGGTAACTATGAAGTACTGAAAGTATGCACCACTTGCACGGCAGAAATAGTGTAGTAATACATATGCTCATGCTATCCCAGTCACAACTGCAGAATACCAGACAATTTAATGGGTGTACCCCACTGATATGTACCATTCCATGAGGCAGATAAAAGATGCACCCGAGTGTCTCTGGGGGCTGCTCAGCAGCATAATCAAATACCCTAATAGATTGTCAAGGCCCACACCATGGCCAGACCACACTGCATGCAGTAACACCCTAGCAGATATAGCAAGCATTCCAAGGTGTGAATGTACATGGAAAATAGGAAAGCCACAGCAACACACTACAGTCAAGACACCTAGCAGGCATACAAGTAGTGAATGTAAAGGACAAATATTGAAGCCATAGCAACAAAGTGCAAGAGCCACTGCTATACACCAGTTGCATCACATGTCCCACAGGAAAGCACACCCACCCACATTAACAGTAGCAGTAGTCTTGGGTGTCAGTGTACATACACACTTAGTACAGGAAAAAGTACAGTTTTGTACCTACCATAAATGTAGATGTCCGATAGATATGCAACTGCAGTCCTTACATATGGGTTGTCCTGCCTCAGGCAGCCCTCGGTCAGCCGGATTCCAAAGTCTGGGTCCGGCATCGGCTGATGTCACCTCCTCCCAGACGTCAGAGCAGCTGGGGTATAAAAGCATCAGCCGACGCCATCTTCCTCAGTGTTTCTTGCCCCAGATGCCAGGTGCCGTCCAAGGAAGGCTAAATTTAGAACTGGATAAAAAATTCCAGACATACACAACAGTAATAAACAGATACACCATAACATATCTCCCCAGCTAATTATAAAAGGAGGGAAGTGGACCCAAAATACAGAGGGGTAGGAGGGAGGGAAAACCTGACTGCAGTTGATATCTATCGGACATCAACATTTATGGTAGGTACAAAACCGTACAATGTCCTTCAAGAATGCAACTGCAGTCCTTACATACGGGTTGAATACCATAGCCAAGCTGGGGGTGGTAGGCTCCAAGATAGGGATGGTGTAGCTAAAATGCCCTGCAGGACTGCCGAAGCAAAGCCTGCTCGGGATCTGGAATATAAAGGCAGGTTGTAGTGCTTGGAAAATGTATGCACGGAGCTCCATGTAGCAGCTTCTAGAATGTCCTTTGTAGCCACCCCTCTTAGAAAGGCTGTGGAGGTGGCTGTAGCTCTGGTGGAGTATGGCCTAATATTGGCTGGCACACCCTTTCCATGGAATGAACAGAATCTGATGCAATGACCAATCCATTTTGAAATTGTTTGTTTGGAAATTGCCTTTCCTTGCACTTCAGCAGCGTATGCTACAAATAGCTGGTCAGACTTTGTTGGCCTTTGTTCTGTCCAAGTAGTAGCGTAGTTGTCCGTGTATGTCCAAAGTGTGTAGCAACCTTTCCCCTTTATTTTGAGGATTGGGGAAGAAGGTAGGCAGGTGAATTGCTTGATTTAGAGACACCCTGGATATCACTTTTGGCATAAAAGAGGGATTGGTTCTTAAAGAAACTCTGTCCTGATGAAAAATGAGAAATGGAGGTACTGCCATGAGGGCTTGTATCTCCGAAACTCTTCTTGCGGAGGTAAATTGCCAACAGGAAAACTGTTTTCCAGGAAAGAAATTGCAATTCTGAAGATGCTACTGGCTCAAAAGGTGAAAGAGTTAATTTTTCCAACACGAAGTTGAGGTCCCATGTAGGCACTGGTGGTTTTCTGAGAGGTTTGATATTCTTTATCCCTCTTAGAAATTGTCTTGGCAAAGGATGTGAAAACACAGGTGGATCAGTGTTGTACTTTGCTGAAATTGCTGAAGCGTGTACTTTTATGGAAGAATAGGAAAGTCCGTTATGCAGCATTTCTGCAAAGTGTTCTAGTATCTGTGGGATGCTCAAAACTGATGCATCCCGACCCTTGTTGGTATTCCAGATGTTGAATCTCTTCCATTTAGCTGAATAAGTCTTTCTGGTGGAAGGTCTGCGTGCTTCCAATAAGATTGGTTGAACTTCCTTGGAGAGAGACATATGGGGAGAATTCACGGAACCCTCCAAGCTGTCAGCTGCAGAGTTTGCAGGTTGGGATGAACAGTCCTGTAATTGTGCTGGGTCAAAAGTAGAGGCCATTGAGGCAGGGGCCACGGCTTGGTGCAGGATATGCTCCTTAGTAATGGATACCAGTGCTGTCTTGGCCAATCTGGAGCTATTAAGATGCCTTTCGGTTGATCTGCTTTGATCTTCAGAAGCACTTGGTCATTAATGGTAGAGGTGGGAATGCATAGATTGTTAGAGAGTTCCAGCTGAAGGAGAGAGCATCCATTCTCCAGGCTTGTGGATGGTGTGTCCTCGAGCAGAACTTTTTCAGATGATGATTGAGGTGTGAGGCAAAGAGATCTATGTCCGGCCTCCCCCATGCCGGAGTTATTTGTGCAAAAATGTCTGGATGCAACATCCATTCGTGCGGGTCCAGGATGTTTCTGCTTAGACTGTCCGCCAGAACACTGTCCTTGCCCGGAACAAACTGGGATTGCAGCTGTATGTTCAGTTTCAGGGATTTTTCCCAAAGAGTCATTGTTAGTCTGCAGAGGGGGTAAGAATGAGTACCTCCCTGCTTGTTTATATACCACATGACAGTGGTGTTGTCCGTCTTTATTAGCAGTTGACCTTGTTGAAGATATTTTCCGAAGGCCTCGATTGCATGAATTACTGCTAACATCTCTTTTTGATTGATGTGTAGATGCACTTCCCGGGGGGGTCCAGGAGAGGCTAACTTTTTTCTGCAAATCATCCATCAAGAAATCCTGATACTGAAACATATGAAAAAGGCAGTTAAGGGCCCTCATGGCAAGGGTGGTTGAGGTATAAACTTTTTTGCCCCACCTCTCCAGGGCCCTAGATTCCCTGTCTGCGGGCAAAGGATTTTTGGCCGTGCAGGTGGCTACTCCTTTGGGCCCCTGGGAAATAGTTTCTAGATCAACAGAATGGGCCTTAAAAAGATGTTTATGAGTTTCAGGAACCCTGTAGTATCAGTCTGGCTTAACAGGAGCAGGAGGGAGAGAATCTGGAGAAACACTCTAATCTGAGTACACATCATCCAATACATCTAAATACTGGAGGGATAGCTAAAGGCTTGTGCTGGAGAAGCTTAAGGAAGGTACGAAGCCTTTTCCTGGAGTCGGAGAATTCCTGGCCCCGCCACTGAAAATGCTCTCTCATGGAGTGGAGAATTTCCCCAAAAGAAATATCCTCAGGAGGGGAGGCAGAAGGAATAGATTCCTCCGCATCAGAATCCTCGTAGGCCTGGAAGGACTCTTCCTGGGTATCTGAGTGATCAGAGTCACCGGAGGCCTCATCTGAAGAAAGGGTGTCTGTCTGTTCAACCCTGGGCCTTTTGTCCGAGGGCGGCTGAGAACCTCTGTCAGGATGAGCCTGGGAACCTCTGATTAAGGAAATTAGATCTGCAACTAAAGTCATGATCTGTTTATCAGTAGTGGGACCCTGAGAAAGTGTTTTAGGAGGGTGAGACAGACTGGCTGGCAGCCTTAGCACGTGTGTAGGCCTTGATTGACATGGACACCGGAGGCCTAGCTGCCCCACGTGTTGGAGTAATTTTGTCCACCGGTATGCTTGAGTAATTTTGTCCACCGGTATGGTCTCGGGCAAATCTCGGGCTTCAGCTTCTGAGGGAAAATCAACAACCGGCGTAGGCTCCAGGGCCGAAGAGAACGGTAAAGCGGTGTCGGTCTGGAGCAGTGGAATAACCGCCTCAGTAGAGACCGATGCACTCGCGGTAGGTTTTGGCCTGGTGTCAGTGGAAGTCACGGGCCGAGAATGTCGGTCCCGGTCCTTCCGTTTTTTGGAAATGTGTTGTCGGTTGTTCCGACGGTACGATATGAGTATTTTTCGCCAAAAAAGTCTTCAGCAAATTCTGCCCGGTGCCCGAGTGTGCGCTTGTTGAAGCAAGCACAGGCAGCGCAGGCAGAGATGTCATGGTCTGGGCCAAGGCAGGGAAGGCAGTAAGAATGGAAGTCCTTAGGAGGTATTTGTTTACCACAAGACAAACCGTTATTAACTTTTGCAGTTTTATCTGACATCGGCTGAGGCAAGAAAAGGTTCCCCAATGGAGTACTTGGCTTTTTGATGACTTTGGATACTGAAAACACAGGAGCTGACCGACCGGCACTTGCGAACTGCTTCTGCTTCGGGCACCGCGCGGCAAGAAAGACTGAGGAAGATGGCGTCGGCTGATGCTTTTATACCCCAGCCGCTCTGATGTCGGGGAGGAGGCGACATCAGCCGATGCCGGACCCAGACTTTGGAATCCGGCCGACCGAGGGCTGCCTGAGGCAGGACAACCCATATGTAAGGACTGCAGTTGCATTCTTGAAGAACATCTGGAGAAATGAATGGAGAAATGTTAATCTACAACACAGCCGGAAATATGAGAGAAATACTAACCTTTACACTCACAGAACAGTGTCCACAGCATGCCAGCATGGTCCCTGCCCTTACAATCTGAAAGGGCTATGCCTTTCTCCCATAGCACTGTCCTGAAATCACAGTGAGAACTGCAATCAGTACACAACTGGCTGCATGCAATTAGCAAATGCTGGCTAACAATTGGTGCAGAGGCCATCACATGGACATATGCAGATACCTACAAAACCATGCTGTACTCCCAGTCCACACATGCAATACTTTCATTGCACCCTGTGGAGGTAGGGAGAGACAGAGACAAAAGAATTAACATACACAAACAAAACCAGTCAGCAACAACCACTTGAAAGCTGACAACTGGCAAGTGGTGCAGCAGGACACAAAACTAGATGGCAACACAAGCAGCTGTGACAAACACAGGTAATGTAAAGTAATACCATAAAAGTCTACATACTGTGAACCCTCCATATGTGTCATTGGTCTATATCCATATGTATATGAAGATGTGCATAGGGCAGGGGACATACAGCAACTATCAGTGAAGGCTGTACATACATATGTATGTGAGGGCATCTATGTGCACATATCAATGTAGGTTGTAGTGCAATGTACAAAGTAGGTTTCACAGTTATGTATGTTTAGCAGTATGTTAGTGTGTGTATACAGTTTTGTAAACAAACATGTTGATATACCTATCATATGGATACGTATGCATGTCAATATATATATATATATATATATATATATATATATATATATATATATATATATATATATATATATATATATAATATGCATATATGTATACATACATACATACATACATAGAGAGGGATGTAGGAATACATAGACAGATGTAGATAGAATATGTACAAACATATACACACATACAGATATATATATATGTAGATACATATACATAGACAGACAGACCTGACTACTCTGAGTGAGGCACATGCGTATTGCAACAGGTGCCTGGTGACAAAGGCATGGAGTGAACACCAGTGTCAAAACTGGAGTACCATACCCAATTTCAAATCACCTACACCAGTAACCACCAGATATGTGATTGGCTGCCCAACACTGCAAGTGTCAGGGGTGAACAGGGTCATAAATGTGTATACAATAGTCACCACAATGATATTCACAGTAGCACACTATTCCTGGTATGTGTCAGCAGCCATGGTGCGTCAGCTATGGACATGTAGGTCAGTGTACCCCTCCACACCACACAATGGCTGCCACGGTATGTACCTCACATGACAGCTACAGATATGGAGAAGGACACAGTGACATGTACAACACTGTGACAATGCACTCAAACACATTACCAATGCACAGTGACTGACACCACCACAGAGTACACACATACTACCCACATAGAGGTTACCACTCCTGGATTTACATACTTAAGTCACACCCATGACAGATGTCCCAACAACCATAGTAACACCTCACACCATCCACAACCTAAACGACTGCTGTGTGTCGTCCATGACACTGCAGTAGAGAGCACATGGTGGAGGTACAGGTTCCTACCCACAGATAAGACATACCCTGCAATAAACCACACAGCATTAAGAAGCAAGACACCCCCATGAGTACGTCACACATACCCCTGCCGAATAGTTAGTCAGATAGGTAATATGCCATAGGAGTCACCCTGTGTAACTGTGACAGGAGCAGGTACCATCACATCACATGCGTCACAATGGTCAGGGTAGCAGAACCATATGCTGCTGTAGTCCCAGGGGCAATAGCATATTGTATTGTATCGTGTTGTATTGTAGTGGTATGTAGAGGTGCCTCCTTCGTGGAGTGGAACCACTGCTGCTGTACACCAGTGTACAGGTACATATCCTGTAGTCAGGCTAGTGTTACATAGCACTTCTACATGTGTGTTTAGCTCCTCTTGGAGTTCATGTAGCATGCAACCGGGGATACCATCAGGTCCCATTCATGTTGAGTTTTCTGCTTTTCTGAGGGCGGCTCTCACCTGGACATCTGTGAGGACAAGGAGGTTACAATCAGCTGGGATAAGTATGTCTTATTTTGGGGGAGAGGGAGGGGGAAACCTGCACTGAACCTGTCTGCCACAATGTTGCCAATATCTGTGGGTTCAGTGAATTATTTGTTGTCGTGTACTAACTATGAGCATAATGGAGGGTTTCTGACCAGGTTGCTAACATAACTGAAGAAGGCCTTGTGGTTATCTGTAGTGTCCCTGTTGATTTCCCTCTCAAAGTTGCCCATGTATGGAGTGTGCCAGGTACTGTTGCACAGTTGTTGGCTGAGCACTGATACCTGGCCATTTACATGTGTATCCACCAATAGACAGACAGATGCTATATATGTGAGATATGTTGTATCACAACAGTTGAGTAGCATGTGTAGTATGTGTGCCAAATTCTGCTGACATATTTTGCTGATATCATGTTATTTCCTTTTTCAGGACCATGGCTCACCAGCGCAATCCAGCGTACTCTGCAGCCGAGGAGGAGGAGATACACCAGAGCCTGGTGCGGGATTATGCAATACTCTTTTCCTGCACCAGCCAGAATCAGCAGCAGAGGGCTGCACTGTGGCAAGACCTGGTCTGTCGGGTAAATGACATAGGCACGCATAATAGGACATCTGAGCAGGTACGACATCACTGCAGTGATTTAATCAGAAATGTCAGTCAGCGTGCATCGGATATCCACAGGCAACAGGTTGCCACAGGTGGTGGGGTGGCTACACATCCCCCACTCACCAGACTGGAGGGACTACTCATAAGTGTCGTGGCTCCAGCCCGCCAACAAGAACAGCAGCAGACCTGCATTATGATGGAGGCTGGAGCCACGCAGCAGCAAGACTACGAGTGTGCAGGTAATATGCCATATGTATAGTTGACTGTTGTGTACACGGGTAGTTAATGCATGTGTGAGGTGTGTCCTTGGTTTGTAGCTGTCATCATAGTATTTAATGTGCAAGTGTGATATCCTCAATATTAGCAGCCGACCTGAGAAAGGCGACTGTTTTACTACTGACCTGTATCATACTCAGTAACAATGGCACAGTTGTGCCCACTGACATTAATTTCCTCACTTCTGCAGGTCCCTCTGGTGTAACGGCAAAGCAGCCTATCCATGCTGGTGAGTGTGTATTAACAATACCTTTAATAGTCTTGATAGTAATAGTAATATTAGGTTCACTGAGTAGTGCTCTGTGTATGCATGCAGGTGTGTCTGTGTCTGTGTTGATATCTCGCATACCGAGTAGTGTGCATGTGTGCACTTGTGCACCTATGCATCACTGGTAACATTGTAAACTGTTTCCTGTTTCCCTCCCACAGGTTCTGGTGCTGCTCTGGTGTCATGCAGCAGGGAACCTGAATCAGGTGCCACGGGTACTGATAATGACATCATCTGTGTAATGGCACAGGAAGGTATGCCAGGGTCCGTCATTGGTCAGCCAATTGACAGTACACAGCTGTCAACCCCATCAATGCGCACAGTTATCCTGCCAATACACCCTTTGTCACCAATGTCCCTAGGTGATTGACAGGATACAGTGGGCATTGACCAGGGTAATGTGGTATCTGTGGCACATGCTTCCCCACACAGCAGCCATGGGCATGGCCCTGAGATGGTACCACACAGACAGATGTCCAGGGGTTCTCGTAGGAGCATCCGTGGGCGTACTGCCCCTATCAGACGTGCCCACAGAGGTCTTACAACCGCAGCTATGTTTCGGGCTGTCATGCAGGCACAGTCACGTATGGAACGGTACACCAGACAGGGTCTGAGGGAGCTGACAGCATGTCGCACAGCCATGACTGACAGTATGCGTGACATTGCGGCTGTCATCCGTAATTTCACCGATGTCATAGACAGACGTTGTGGGGACATATTAGACTGGTTCCACAACTACATGTCCATGAGCCAGGGCGATGGTGGAAGGCTGAGGCGTCGACGTGGGCATATGCCAGCAGCAGCTGGCAGTAGTCGGACAACAGGGCCACGGCTGCCCACATAGTGCCTGCAGCAGCCCCAGCAATGCTGGGTCTGTGCTATCAGACTGCCCCAGGAGACCACGTGCACGTGGCTCTGGACAGGCCCAACAGGGATCTGTGTCCGGTCAACTAACACCTGCTTCTGAGGACAGTACCCAGTCTGGATTGGTACCTGATATGATCCGTAGCACACTTGCAAGGCACAGGTACCGTGTCCATGGCCACAGACACTGATCTGTATGACCTGGCAGGTACAGTCTGTGGCTGTCCACAAACACCAGTATATGGCAGCCATGAGGTGGAACTGTGCACATCCATACACACATGCAAATTAACACCTAGGGCTACCGCATACACTGCATCAACATTGCCCCCACCTTGTACTGCTGTCCCTCACCAACCCACATACATGTCAATTGGTGGTATCAGTGGCAGACTCAGGCATACCAAGTTCACACCCTGTGCATATGATGAAACTGTGCCACCTCCTGCAATCTGCAACATCAGTGCAGGTACAGGTTAACATGTTGCTGATGCACAGGGTGACTACATAGACGTGTAGTAATAGTATCATGTTGTTAACAGTACTGTGTACGGATATAATTGTGGGTATATCCCAGCATGCCTGATGCAGTAAGGGTATGATTGTCTTGTACCGTTGTCTACACCCATGGTAAGTACCATAGTGTATCATCTGCACATGTTGGCATATTGGTGGTAAGGATGTCAACAGAAGGCTACATACATAGGTAGCACAGGGGATAAGGTAATGAAAGTATTGATATGCAATGATGGACATGTAAACTGCAAGTGGCATGTTGCCCACACTGGACTCTGCAATGCGGATGCTGATATGTGTGCAGTACTACACGACTAGTACAGGACACACAGGAGCACCCTAGCACTGCAAGCTCACATCTCATACCATGCTAGACAGCCCCAACACACAAAACTGTCACAGGAGGGAGAGTCCCCATACATGTCAGGGATACTGTGGTGGCAGGCCAAGTAGCATACATCCTAAGTATGGAACCAATGAGTGAAGGCTTAGTGTCTATTTGACATGTGTATTACTGCAGGTATGAGCACCTGGGTTTCCACCCAGTTATTGTACATCCTGACGGTACATGGTGTGCACACTTGTGTGCGCGGAGACTGGACCCTAGCCATCTGACCTGTGCATTTCCATGTACATGTGTATAGTGCCTGCATATTTGCACTGTTACCTACTGGAAGTGGTACAGCTTGTTTGTTGTACAATGGACTACATGCAGCCCTGCTTACTGTAGCTTTGTTTGCATGCATGTTTGCTTGCAGTTACCCTGGAACACTGATCCCACCTGCAATGCATTGTTACAGAGCTTCTGTGGACTCTAGTGACATCTGCATAGCTTACTATATGTATGTCCATGTCTTACTTGACAGAATGTCACTGTCTGTCCTGTTCACATGTACGTTGCCTGTGACACATTGCATATGATTTACCTGGCATTTGTCCACGTGAGCAGTCATATATGCCAGTGCTAACTAATCACAGGCACTACACCCTCACATACTCACCTTCTGTTGAACCACCTGCTTCACTAGGGAAGGCTTGCACCTGTCACCCCTGGGCTTTCGGATATTGGCAAAGGCTCTTGCCACCCCCATAGGTATCACAAGGGATAAGAAACTAAGAGTAATGCTACTCAATGTCAGAAGTCTAAACCTCAAGATGCATGCACTCGAAACCCTCCTTAGCATGGAGAACATAGATATCTGTGCAGTAACAGAAACCTGGTTCAGGGCTTCCGAGAGCACCCCCAGCACTACCAGGTTATACCGCATACCATGCTTTTCAGCCCCAAAACTTGGGCCGAACCACAAAAGGAGGGGGAGTATCGATATTCAAAGATACCCACACCTCCAGGTTGGTGGCAAAGCACGAAGCATCAGAGACTATCCATGTGCAACAGTGGGTAAAACTGCCTTCTAGTTTATAGCCCGCTACAGACCACCCTCCAAAACCCAGGAACCCCACTCGGCCTTCCTGAGAACACTGGAAAATATGAAGGTCTCTCCAAACACCATTATATTGGGCAACTTCAATTACCCAAACAGACTGGGAGCATTACTCTAGCTCCAACACCCTAGCCCAAAGGTTCCTAGAATTTATAAACTCAAATGCTATGGAACAACTTGTTACCACTCCCACAAGAGGGGAAAACATACTGGACCTGATCATCACCAACATGGGGACTCTATGCTCCAGAGACCAGAAGTGTATCCCTCACTGGTAAGATCAGACCATAAACTAATCTCACTGGATATTCACATCCCGACCCCACCCCCTGCCCAGAAAACCACAGTGACAAACTTCTCTAAAGCAAACTTCACACTCCTCAAAACCGAGGTGGAATCCTTCAAAGCCCCCGGGCCTGTGGAAAATATGGCCCAGACCGCAGAATCCTTTATAAACGCATTCTATGAACACTTTCAGGAATGCATGGATCATGCGATCCCAAATAAAACCAAGACCCAATCCTCCAAAGGCAGATGTCCTGTCTGGTGGACCTCAGCCATAAACAAACTATACAATAGAAATAGGAAGCTACTAAATGGAGCAAAATACCAAAAAGGGAAGGCATCACTGATCAGCATGAGCAAAAAACTACGGGCACTCAAAATTGTCCAAGGCCAGCTTCAAGAGAAAAATTGCACAGGACACTAAGGATAATCACAAGGCTTTCTTTAGTTATGTTAGGAACCTGTGCGGTAATTCCCAGATATGCTCAGAATTAGTCCAAAATGACAAAAAATACACCGAACCCACAAACATTGCCAACATCCTAGCTGACAGGTTCAGCGCAAACTTCTCCCCCTCCACACCAAAAGGGCAAATAACTATCCCAGCAGAGTGCTGCCCTCTGACATCTCAGATGCTCAGGTAAGAGCCACCCTCTCCAAAGCAAAAAACACAGCATCAATGGGACCAGACGGTGTCCCGGGCTGTGTCCTACATGAACTCCAAGAAGAGCTAAACCCAAACATAACACTACTGTTCAATCTCAGCCTTACTACAGGATATGTGCCCAAAGAGTGGCGTACAGCAACAGTGGTCCCTCTCCATAAAGGTGGTGCCTCAACGGATCCTGGAAACTATCGCCCCATAAGCCTGACTAGCTTGGTCTGCAAAGCTATGGAAAGGATCATCATGGACCTCATAAATAAAGATAGCAGAAACAAATATAAAATCCCTTGTGAACAAGGAGCAAAAAATCCAGGCTGAGAATGTATTCCAAAATAACAGCAAGAAATCCACGAATAAATGTTCGGGTACCAGTTTATTAACAGAGGACACAAGCGCTTTCACAGTTGCTTCTTCAGGTGTAACTCCTGCCATAAAAGCACACACCTTATATACTCTTCCTAATTAGTCTAAATGCTCAATTAACATACTAAAACATTTAAAAAGATGGTACTCATAAAAATAATACCTAGTTGAAATGCATTTGTATTATAAGATACACATACTAGAACATTTTAAAAGATAGTACACAAATGAATATTATCTAATTGAAATGCATTTATAATAGTGGACAGTGAAATTATACAAATAAATATATTCATATAAAAAATTATGTTTATTCATTTAAAATATATTTGTTTAAAAATATATATATATATATATATATATATATATATATATATATATATATATATATATATATTTGTTTAAAAAAAAAAAAATATATATATATATATATATATATATATATATATATTTGTTTTAAAAAAAAAAAATATATATATATATATATATATATATATATATATATATATATATATATATATGTATGTTTAAAAAAAATATATATATATATATATATATATATATATATATATATTTGTTTAAAAATATATATATATATTTGTTTAAAAATATATATATATTTGTTTAAAAAAATATATATATATATATATATATTTGTTTAAAAATATATATATATATATATATTTTAAAAAAAATATATATATATATATATATATATATATATTTGTTTAAAAATATATATATATATTTGTTTAAAAATATATATATATTTATTTGTTTAAACATATATATATATATATATTTGTTTAAAAATATATATATATATTTGTTTAAAAATATATATATATATTTGTTTAAAAATATATATATATATATATTTGTTTAAAAATATATATATATTTGTTTAAAAATATATATATATTTGTTTAAAAATATATATATATATGTTTAAAAATATATATATATTTGTTTAAAAATATATGCATATATATATATATATATATATATATATATATATATATATATATATATATTTAACAAGACATAAATATAAATGAATTATTTAAATTTAAAATTTTTGAACAGGTTAGAAATGTTAAGAATGAATCAAGATTCATCTATTCAATGGTCTATTACGAAGCACAGGCTTAATAGGAATGCACTCAAGATCATGTCCAAAACTAGATGTGAGCCTCACAATCCATTTTGCTTCTGTATCCTCAGTTGTAGCTCTTACATCACCACCCCTGCCATTCTCATATATAACAGATAAAACTCTAAACTTAAATACATGGTCATCTCCCATGGCACTAATATGTTTAGCTACAGCATTAGTCTTTGACTTCTTCCTAACATGATACAGATGCTCCCGGATTCTTTCTCTAAGGGTTCTATCAGTTTTGACTATATAAAAACAGTGGCATAACTGACATTCTGCTAAATAAACCACATGTGAACTGTCACATGTAGCACCTACCCTAAAATCAGTTTTTTTCTAGTATCAGGGTGATGAAATAATAGACTCGTATCTATAGAGGAGCACTGTGGACAATGACCACAGGGTCATGTTCCTTTAAACATCATAGGTGGTTTTTCATTTTTCACACAACATAGCCTCCTATACAAATTCTTCTTATTTTTAAAAGTATACTGTGGTGTGGTACTAATAAGAGAAGATATTGTGGGTTTGGTGGTTAAAATTGGCCAATACTTATTAATATCAGTATATTGCTTGACATTCCTAGCATAAGTAATACAAACATTAAGTTTTGGTTCATTGTTTGTAATATGCCTGGAAGTATTACTTGAAAAGTATGGTTTTGCTTTGCTAGATCTCATTTGTCTCACCATCTTCTCATTCTTACTAATGCAATTAATGTGGTAACCACGTTGTTTCAACTCATTACTGGTATTAAGCATCATGTGATCACTCAACTGGATCAACACTTAGCCTGGATGCCCTAAAAAATTGATTGCGGGCTACGTTGTCAAAAACAAAATCAGGATGCATGCTTTGTCGATCAAGCAAATTATTCACCCTACATTCCTTCCTGTACATCTTAGTGCTTCTTTTCCTGTTGCATCTATATCTATATATACATCTAGAAAACTGATTCCTGTTTAAGAATAATTGAAAGTAAATTTCAGAAAATCTGTGCTATTGTTTAAATATTCTACAAAAAGTCTCAACCCATCAGGGTTACCTTTCCACAAGAAAAAACAAACAAATCTTCTGAAAAAAGGTATACAAGGTGCATATATACTATTAAATATATTATCAATCTCCCAGGTCGCCATGACTGCATTAGCATAACTATTTGAGCAAGAACTGCCCATGGCAACCCCGTTTCTCTGCCAATACATCTGTTCATTAAAAATAAATATATTATTATAAAGCACTAATGCTATCAGTTTCTGTAGAACTACAATCTCACTAGCATTAAGCATACCTACTTTCAATAATAACTTCTTCATAAAATCTATACCAGTGTCATTGGGTATGACAGTAAAAAAAGAGAAACAACATCTAAAGTAACCAAAATAACCTCACCTTCTACATACCCATCATTAGTAAACTCATATAAATAGTGTAAAAAGTGCTCAGTATCTTTTAAAACATGACACATGGAATCTAATACAGGTCTCAGTCTCTTCTCTACATAAATAGAAATAGCTTCAGTAGACCATCCCCTGCCTGACACTATAGGCCTCATGGGTGGTCTAACACTATCCTTGTGTAACTTAGGGAGGCCTTGTATAATAGGTATTACAGGTTTACAGACTAAAAAGTACTGAAACAATTCATCAGTAATAAGGCACTCAAACTGCATTCTCTTAATTTTAGTATTTATATGTTGAATCATTTGATCTGCAATTAGCTTAGTAATAGGTTGATAAAAACTAAGATAAAAAAGACTAATGCTCTAGCTAAACATATTAGTGCCATGGGAGATGACCATGTATTTAAGTTTAGAGTTTTATCTCTTATATATGAGAATGGCAGGGGTGGTGATGCAAGAGCTAGAACTGAGGATACAGAAGCAAAATGGATTGTGAGGCTCAGATCTAGTTTTGGACATGGTCTTAATGAGTGCATTCCTATTAAGCCTGTGCTTCGTAATAGACCATTGAATAGATGAATCTTGATTCATTCTTAACATTTCTAACATGTTCAAAAAAAAATTTAAATACATTCATTAATATGTCTTGTTAAATATTTATTTATATATATTTTATATATATATATATATATATATATATATATATATATATATATATATATTTATTTTTTTTTTTTTTTAAATAAATAAATATATTTTTAAACAAATATATTTTAAATGAATAAACATAATTTTTATATGAATATATTTATATGTATAATTTCACTGTCCACTATTTTAAATGCATTTCAATTAGATAATATTTATGTTTTTATGTGTACTATCTTTTAAAGTGTTCTAGTATGTGTATCTTATAATACAAATGCATTTTAACTAGGTATTATTTTTATGTGTACTATCTTTTTAAATGTTTTAGTATGTTAATTGATCATTTAGACTAATTAGGAAGAGTATATAAGGTGTGTGCTTTTATGGCAGGAGTTAAACCTGAAGAAGCAACTAAGAAAGCACTTGTGTCCTCTGTTAATAAACTGGTACCTGAACATTTATTCGTGGATTTCTTGCTGTTATTTTGGAATACATTCTCAGCCTGGATTTTTTGCTCCTTGTTCACAAGGGATTTTATATTTGTTTCTGCTATATTGCTGCTTTTTGGGCTCTATTTTTGCTGATCATAAATAAAGATATTGGGGACCTACAGACACTGGATCCTACCCAGTTCGGCTTTAAGGGCAGATCCTGCCTCTTAAACCTGATTGATTTCTTTGAAACAGTCACCAAGGCCATTGACGAGGGGAAGGTGGTCCACACAGCCTACCTGGACCTCGCAAAAGCCTTCGACAATACCCACTCGGGGCATTATAGATAAGCTCACCAGCTTAAATATAAACCCCTATGCCACTAGATGGATTGCAAACTGGCTCAAGGACAGAACCCACATGGTTAGAATTGCTGGAGCCATGTCAGACTCCAAACCAGTTACAAGTGGTGTCCCACAAGGCTCAGTCCTGGGACCTCTCTTGTTTGGTATATATTTCTCAGAGGTACAGGCCAACATGGAAGGACTGTGGCTGACCAAGTTCGCAGATGACTGCAAACTGGGCACCATAATCGACTCTCCAGCCGACACAAGCATCCTCCAAAAGGGCCTCATAGAAACAGACAACTGGTGCAGAGCCATGGCCTCAAGCTAAGTGCCAAAAAGTGTATAGTCATCTCCTGTGGCAAAAACAAAGTGCCCACAAATTACCACATAGGTGGTTAAGTACAGAAGTATTAATTAGGGACCTGGGGACCCAAGTTGATGGCAATCTCTCATTTGACAACCACTTGGCCAAAGTGGTTAGAAAAACATTTTATATAGCCCACTTAATCATGAAGGGATTCACATCTAGATCATGGGAGGTCATCGTGCCTCTTTACTCATCCCTCATCAGGCCCATAATTGAGTACAATGCCCCTTTTGGGATATACCTTACCAGACACCTGCAGCAACTGGAAAGACCCCAAAAGTACCTAACCAAGAGGATCAAAGGGCTCAAACAGATGACATATGCTGCCCGATTAAAGAAACTCCAGCTCTACCAAGTGGCATACCGCCTGTTCAGAGGCAATCTGTGCCAGACATAAAGCCATGGCCAACCTGGAATTAATGGACATGCTGCACCTCAGAAATTCCAAATCCCATCGAGCTACGCGCTCGAGAGACTTGAACCTCAGCACTGAAATAAATAGGACATGCTGGAGGGACAGATTCATAACACAGAGGCTCCCTTCACTCTAGAATAAAATCCCAGTCCAGGTTAGGCAGAGTCCCTCATTGACTCTCTTCAAGAGGGATCTTGAAGAGTGGATGGGAGATCGTAGGTTTACCCCGGGTATCACTTCTGTGTCACTGTTAGACAGAGGCACAGTATACTAACCTCGAAAAAGGGCATAGCAAAATAAGGTGGCGAAAGCCAAACACATTCTGGCTAGGCTTATAAATGCCCTAGGGCAGATAGCCTAGTATGAACCTATGTACCTTGTTCCCCATTGGCCCTATGTGCTGTTAATCACCATGGCAATCACAATACTATGGTAGCATGTGCAAAGGTCACTTGTCAGTCACCTCTATGGTACAGTTGTGGAATATGTGGGTCATGTGGCAGTGTCACAGCTGCCACATGTACACAGTCAACCCTCTCCCCCTACACATGGACGTACAACACATGTATGAGATGCAACCACATAGCCAAACTGGGGACTAAGCACTCTGAACCCAGTACTGGTATGAAATACTACAGTGACTACAATACCAGTCTGATGTAGACCTACACTGACAGCAATCCAAACACGTGAACACACTGGGCCATTCGTGGAGCCTCAGAATAGCATCCTGCCCGAGCAGCAGACACCTCTGCAGCTGGCACACAGGCATACATTAAGCCGGAACACAGCACGTGCAACACATAGCACACAAATCCTGTGTGCCAAATGGTCACAGCCTGTACGGCTAGACAACACACCTGCTACAGTTGTGTTAGGTACCTTTATTGTCCTGTACAGTGAGGTCCCGCTCACCAGGCTGGACAAGGTGAAGGTCACAGTGATATGCCCGTGGGGCACTATGGTTCACCACATAACACAAGCATACAGGTCAGAGGCATGGACACATATGACTCAGTCAAAACTAACCCCCCTCCACACACACTGAGCATTTGCAGGATTCAAACCTCTACCTAACTATGTTATGACACTCGAGACTGACGCATTAGCAGAGCTTGCTATTCGCATTACTGGGAGGTTCCCTTCTCCTGCTGTACTTACAGGATGCTGACATCAGTGTTTAGAAAGGGGAATGTGCATCCTGTAGTGTGTTCTTGTTGCCAAAAGGGACATTTCTTTCATACAGAATTGCACACACACTAACCCCCCTCAACACACACTGAGCATTTGCAGGATTCAAACCCCTACCTAACTATATTATGACACTTGAGGGAGACGCATTAGCAGAGCGCACTATCTGAATTACTGGGCATCTGTTCTGCACCTGCAGTATTTATAGGGTGCTGACATCATTATTTCTACAGAGGTATATACATCTAGTACTACCTGTCAGGTGGGGGATAGCATATATATGCATTTGCAGCCACCTACTTCAGGGTCAGATATGCACATCGCACTGGCAGGTTATGTTCTATACCATGCTTCGTGACCACAGGACCCGTAACACACAACACAACCAGTTCGGACCACCCCTCCCACATCCAGGACACACACTTTGCTTCCCTGGGAACAGTGCCAAGATATGCAGGTGTTCACATACACCATTTCAGTTGTTAACATCAGGTACAGGTATATTGTGTGGGAACTACTCAGGCCTCTACAACATTACCCTACAGCCACTACAATTTGTGAGTCCATGTGCTATGGGAGAACCACTCACCACAGCCACAAGGGGGAATACATACTGCATCTGACCATCTGCAACATGGGTACTCACTGTTCCACACCAGAGGTAGACCACCATTGTTGATATCGGACCATACCCACCTTTCCCTGGACATCCATATCCCATCCCCACCCCCAGGCAAGGTTGTCATGGAAAACAAAGTGTATTTATCAAAAGCAGACTTTACACTTGTGAAGACTGGGGTGGAAGACTTCAAAGGACCCATGCTGGGGAAGTATACAGGCCACTCTGCATAATCCTTGACAATTGCATTCTATGAGCATGTGGAAGGTTTGCATTGATCATGCTATCCCAAATATACCCATGACTGCTCCACAACAGGACACCTGTCAGGTGTACACCAGCCATATATGAGCTGTCCAACAGACTGAGTGAGCTAATACATTGCAGAGCAGTAGCCCACAGAGGGAGGGCATCTCTGAACAGTACTGGCACGACACTTCAATCCCTCATAATCATCACGACAAAGTGTTGACAGTGAAATTGTCCAGACAATGCAGATAAGGATCCCCTCAGTCTGTTATTGACGCCCACTTACTGTTAGAGAGGTCCTCACCAACAGTCTTCCAGCACACACCAACAACATGGATGTGGCTTAGCAAATTCAACCCCTGGGATCTCCACTGTGTCCCTACTTGACAGAGGCACAGCACACTAGCCTCACACAGTGCCTTATGTGACCTACTTTACAGTGCCACAGTAGCCTACTGTACTGGGGAGGCAGACGCCAAGCACACTCTGGCTAAGCTGTCATTCCCTAGGGCAAACAGCCTAGTGTTGACCTCTACACCCATATGTTTAATTGTCAGATGCACAATATTTGTTGCTGACAGACTGTTTACAGGTCTTTTATTGCCATAGCATTCCCTGTTTCTATGAACAACTTGTGTATCTG
>NC_056739.1:434349741-434373122 GCF_019279795.1 Protopterus annectens
AAAAAGCATACAAAATAAAAGAAGCCCTATATAGTAAAACAAAACATATGATTGGCTGACATTAGACATCACAGTCATTAAACTCATGAATATTCATGATGCATTAGAAAATATTCAACATAAAAAATGTTTTATATTTCATAAGTATTCATTAAGCCCTGGATTAAACATTATATTGGTCAAACTTCCAGGCCATTCAGGCTACGTATGTCAGAACACCTGAGTGACATCAGGTGTAAAAGGAACACAAATGCTCTATATAAACATACACTCAAACATCAAACAGCTAAATTTCACTTTATTATCATTGATAAACTCATTGGTGATCGAAGTCAGAAATCTGGTTGGCATGGTAAACTTGATATGAAAGAAAAGAAATGGATAACCAAACTTGGTGCCCTGTTTAATCCAGGGCTTAATGAATACTTATGAAATATAAAATTTTTTTTATGTTGAATATTTTCTAATGCATCATGAATATTCATGAGTTTAATGACTGTGATGTCTAATGTCAGCCAATCATATGTTTTGTTTTACTATATAGGGCTTCTTTTATTTTGTATGCTTTTTTCTACATTACACTGAAGAAGGCCAGGATAAATCCAGGCAACGGTCTGTTTGAATTAAGTCTTATGAAGTCTCAGTACCTCTGAGAAGTCCAATAAATTATTTGTTTTCATGGCTCACCAGTTGCTGGCTTAATCTTTTCTTTTGGAATCTGCAGTTTGCTCAACTTCTAGCAAAGGGGAACTCATTTTTGTTAAGCAATGTAACACCATGTAGCTACAAAAGGAGGGTGACTAGCAATAATTGTCAAGGATAACATCACCCCCATGTTGGTACCACAACAAGAAGCAGCATGGACTAGCCATGGTCAAGTAACAGTGGCTAAAACTGCCTCCCAGTTTATAGCCTGCTACAGACTACCGTCCTAACACCAGGAACTGCACCTGGCCTATGTTGGAATATATGAATATATCAAGCCCTCCAAACCACATTATATTGTGTGACTGAAAATATCCAGACATAGACTGGGAGCATTATACTAGCTCCAACACTGTAGGAGAAAAGTTCCTAGAATCCATAAACCAAAATGCCCAGGAACAATGTACCACTCCCACAAGAGAGGTAAGCATACTGGATGTGATAATCAGCAACATGGGTACTGGATGGCAATATGAGAAGTGTATCCCTCACTGGTAAGACCAGACCATAGAATAATCACACTGGATATACACATCCTGACCACAGTCCCTGGCCAGAAAACCACAGTGAAAAACATGTGTAAAGCAAAAGTTGCACTCCTCCAAACTGATGTGGAATCCATTAAAGGCCCTGTGCAGGTGCAAAATATGGGCCACACCTCAGAACCTGTTATACAGGCATTCCATGAACACTGCCAGGAATGCTTGGATTATGCAATCCCAAATAAAAACAAGACACCATGCCATAGGGGCATCTGGCATGGTGGACTCCAGCCATTACCAAACCATTCAAGAGAATGAGGAAGCTACTACATGATAGAGCAAACAAAAAAAGGGAAGTAATCACTGATCAGTAGTATGGCAATAAAATATGTCCACACATACAATCCACTAAGGCCAGCTACAACAAGTTGAATCTGTGAACCCAGGCAATGTTACACCTGCCCCAAGTACACAGACAACCCTCAACACCCCAAAAGAAATACAAATATATGTGAAAGATGCAACCATTTATCCAAACCGGAGGCTGAGCTCCCTCAACTCAGTACTGTCAAAACTAGTCAGGAGGAGAAGGTAACCACACACCCACAAACCCAGTCCCACATAGACCTAGCACAACTGCAAACCAAAGACATAAACACAAAAAAACATTCCCGCAGGCCCTAATTACAAACACCACACCAACAGAGGCCTCCAAAGCAGACACCCAAGCAACCACAACCTCCAAACATAGCACATGCAACACATAGTACACAAAGCTGGTGTGCCAAACAGTCACAGGCCAGAAGGAGAAACAACATGCCTGATACAGTTGTAATAGGTGACTCCATAGTCAGACACACTGCTGTCCCACTCACCAGACTGAACAAGGGAAAGGGTACAGTAAGCTGCCTGTAGGCTGCTAAAATTTCCACATATCACAAGTACAAGGGTCACCCCAAAGCAAGTAGAAATATGATGCAGTCATTGTCCATGCTGGCGTGAATGACCTGAGATGTACCTCCCCGGACTACATGAAAAGAGACATAGATGAGCTCCCCGATTATGTAGTCCAGGGCGGTATGACACTGCCCCGTTTGCAGCATCCTACGCTCACCAAGAATGATGCCACAGTACAAACACAGAATGATCAGCTTTAACAAGTGGCACAATTACTGGTGTCTTTCCCAAAGGGGGATCAATGTCTGTCTGCTTGGGATGTCATGCTTGACAAGCCATGCTGCTGTTCCAGGGATGGCTTGCACCTGTTACCCCTGGGCGTCTGGATATTGGATAAGGCTTTTGCCACCTCCATAGAGCCTTTCGTAGGCAAGGCTGAAAAGACTAACCCACCACCCTAGAAAGAAACATAAGGGTAATGCTGACCAATGCCAGACGTGTAAACCTCAATATGCATGCTCCCGAGGCCCTCCACAGTATGGAGAACATTAATGTCTGTGCAGTGACAGAAACCTGCTGCAAACCTCCTGATGGCACACCAGCACTACCAGGTTATACCTCATATCATGCGTTATGGCCCCAAAACCTGGACCAAAACATAAAAGGAGGGGGAGTATCCATATTCAGCACAGACACCCATATGTCCAGGTAACTGACAATGCACGAAGCATTGGAGACCATCCATGTGCAACTAACTATAGGCAAAACTGCTGTACAGTCTGTAGCATGTTACACTCTCACACACAGGAACCCCACCCAGCCGTCCTGAAGACAATGGACAGTATGAATGTCTCACCAAATACCAAACAAGGTACTCACAAATTACCACATAGGTGGTAAACCATTATGTATGGAAGGAGTAATCAGGGACCTAGGGACACAAGTGGACAGTAACCTGTTATGTGACACTCACATTGCCAATGTGGCTAGGAAGACTGTCTATATTGGACACCATATCATGAAAGGATTCACATCTACGTCAACAGAGGTCATTGTGCCCCTATACTGTTCTCTTATCAGACCCATAATCTAGTACAATGCCTCATTTGGGATGTACCTTACCTGACACCTGCAGCAGTTAGAAAGACCTCAAAGGTACCTCACCAAGAGGATAAAGGGTCTCAAATATATGTCATATGCTGCCTGGCTGTAGACACCCCAGCTGAATGCAGTCACATACTGCCTACACAGAGGCATTGTATGCCTGTTGTACAAGGCCATGTCCAACACAGGAGTAATGGACATGCTCCACCCCAGAAAACCCAAAGCCATCGGAGCTGTGAGAGTGAGAGATGTCAACCTCAACACATAATGAAATAGGATGTGCTGGAGGGACAGATACATAACCCAGAGGCTCCCTACACCCTGGAACAGAATCCCACTCCATGTTAGGCAGAGCCCCTCACTGACACTCTTCAACAGGAATCTTGCCAAGTGGATGGATGATCGTAGATGTACACTGGGGTCTTCACTGTCACCCTCCAGAGAGAGGCACACTAAAGTAAAACATAAATTGCCCTAAAATTCACATAGCAGGGGGTGGCGAAAACCACACACACCAGGCTAGGCTTATAAATGCCCTAGGGTGGATAGCCTAGTATGAACCTATGAACCTATGAAGATACAAATTGTACAGGACACTAAGGATAATCACAAGGCTTTCTTAACTGATGGTAGGAACCTTGTTGGGAATTCACAGATATGCTCTGAATCACTCAAATATTACAAACATACCAAACACACACACATATTGCCAACATACAACCTGACAGGTGCAGTGCAAACCCCCCCCCAGAATGCAAAATATCTATCCCAGCAGACTGCTGGCCCCCTGACATTGCAGATGCTGAGGTAACAGCCAGCATCTACAAAGCAAAAACACACAGCAATGGTATGAGATGGTGTCCTGGGCTGAGTCCAACATGGACTCCAAGAAGAATGGAATGCCAAATCACACTACTGCTCAATGTCAGCCTTACCACAGGATATGTACCCAAAGAGCAGTGTACAACAACAGTGGTCCTTCTCAACAAAGGTGTTGCCTGAATGGATACTGCAAACTACCACCCCAGAATCCTGACAAGCTTGGTCTGCACAGCTATGGAAAGGATCAGCATGTACCGCAGACATAAAGATATTGGGGACCCTGACACTGGACCCTACCCAGTGTGGCTTTCTTAAGTGCAGATCCTGCCCCTTTAAAAATGTTTGACTCATTTGAAACAGTCATTAAGGTCATTGATGAGGGCAATGTGGTCCCACACAGCTGGACCTTGCAAAGGCTTCCATACAATACCCCTGTTCATTATAGATAAGCTCACCAGCTTAAATATAAACCCCCATGTCAGTAGAGGGGTTGCAAACCAGACCAAGGACAGAACTGACATGGTCAGACATTTCAGCCATGTCAGACTACAAACCAGATATAACTGGCATCCCACAAGGCTTGGTCCTGGGACCTCCCTCGTTTGGTATATATGTCCCATAGGTACAGGCCAACATGGAAGGACTGTGTCTGAACATGTTTGCAGAGGACTACAAACTGGCCACCATATCTGACCCCCCAGCTGACACAAGCATCCCACAAAAGGGCCACATAGAAACAGACAACTGGTGCCATAGCCATGTGGTAATTGCAGAAAAGTGTATAGTCAACCCCTGTGGATATACAGTAAGTGCCCACCAATTACCACATAGGTGTTAACCCATTAAGTACTTAACATGTAATGAGAGACCTGGGGACACAAGATTATAGATATCCTGCATTGGACAAACATGTGGCTGTAGTGGTTACAGAAACATACCATATACCCACCTAATCATGAAGGTTGTCAGATCTAGATAAGGGGGGGTCATTGTGGCTCTGCAGTCATCCTTCATCAGCGTTACAATTGACTACAATAGCCCCTGTGGGATGTACCTCAGCAGACACCTCCATCAACTGTAAAGTCCCCAAAAGTACCTCACCAGGAGTATCAAAGAGCTTGAACAGATGCCATGTGTTGCCTGATTAAACAAACTGCAGCTCCACACACTGCCATACTGCCCACCCAGAGGCAAGCTGTGCCTGATGTATAAAGCCATGTCCAAGCTGGAATCAATGAACATGCTGCACCTTGTACAATCTGAATGGCAGTGAGCTATGCACATGAGAGACCTGACTGACATACATAGGACAAGCTGTAATGAATGATCCATAACACAGAAGCCACCCACACTCTTGAGTAAGCTCCCAGTACAGGTTAGCCAGAGTGTCACTCAAAATCTCCTCAAGAGGAATCTTGATGAGTGGATGGGAGATGGTAGGTTTACCCTGGGTATCACTGTTATGTCAGGGTAGAAGGGGGCACAGTATACTAACCATGGTCAGATGTGCACAACTGGCCCCTAACCAGGCTGTTGTGCTCACTATGAAAATGTAAAGCAGTGATAGGACTAAAGCCCAGGATACTGTCCACCACAGTGAAAGTACTGAACCAGTACACTTTTACTACAGTGTTAGGTCAGTATGAAAGGATGTTGACAACTGTATGCAAAGTATCCCATGCAAACCCTGCAGGCCCGTATAATCCCTGTTGTGTTCAGACACAAAGCAGTTGGACAGTAACTACACAACATGACACACAACACACAACCATAAACTTTAGATATTTTGAAGTTCACACTCATCCACAAATGTGGTGGGCTGCAGAGTTCAACATATGGAAAGCTCACACTGGGCATGCTCCCCACTTTGATAAATGAGACATATGTCAGACAACATGCCATGGGGAAGCCTGAACTGGGCATGCTCACACACTTAGGCCAAATCTCAGTTTAGCAGTTGGCCCACATATCTGGGATTTTCGTGTTATTCCAGGAACCAACCACACTACAGCAATCTGCCCAGTGCACACAGTTAAATGACTACAGAGACATGCGTGATATATTGGATCCCTCTCCTATTCAAACATCTTCCACAGATACACAAGTTGTTCATAGAAACAGGGAATGCTATGGCAATAAAAGACCTGTAAACAGTCTGTCAGCAACAAATATTGTGCATCTGACAATTAAACATATGGGTGTAAGGAAAAAGGTTTCCCAAAACACTTAAAGGGGGGCTGGTTTGCCCTTAAAAAGGGAAAAATTTACAGGGGCCCTTTAGCCCCAAAAAAGGGGGGTGCTTTTGGGCCCCGGGGTTCCCGGGGGCCCCCCCAGTAACCCAAGTTTAAAAGGGCTTTCTTTGGTGCCCCCCACTGTTAAAAGTAGGTTCACCCTAAGGGGGCACCGTTTTGGGGGCTTTTTTTTTTTCCCCCCGGGGGGAATTTTAAAAAAATTATGAAGGGAAAATTGAAAAAGGGGGGTGGGGGTGTCCCCCTTGGTTCAGAGATTGGTTCCTTTTTTTTTTCCCCCCTTCCTTGGTGGGCTCCCTTTGGGGCCCCCTTTCCTTTGCAAATTTTTATTTACCCCCCCCCCCCCCCCCCCCCCCCCCCCCCCCCCCCCCCCCCCCCCCCCCCCCCCTTTTTTTTTTTTTTTTTTTTTTTTTTTTTTTTTTTTTTTTTTTTTTTTTTTTTTTTTTTTTTTTAAATTTTTCTTTTTTTTCTGTTGGGAAAACCCCCCAGCCCCAATTTTTATTTGGGGCCCTTTTGGGGTGTACACCTGACAGGTGTCCTGTTGTGGAGCAGTCATGGGTATATTTGGGATAGCATGATCAATGCAAACCTTCCACATGCTCATAGAATGCAATTGTCAAGGATTATGCAGAGGGGTTATACTCCCCAGCATGGGTCCTTTGAAGTCTTCCACCCCAGTCTTCACAAGTGTAAAGTCTGCTTTTGATAAATACACTTTGTTTGCAGTGACAACCTTGCCTGGGGTGGGGATGGGATATGGATGTCCAGGAAAGGTGGGTATGGTCAGATATCAACAATGGTGGTCTACCTCTGGTGTGGAACAGTGAGTACCCATGTTGCAGATGGTCAGGTGCAATATGTATTCCCCTTGTGGCTGTGGTGAGTGGTTCTGCCATAGCACATGGACTCACAAATTGTAGTGGCTGTAGGGTAATGTTGTAGAGGCCTGAGTATTTCCCCACACACAAATACCTGTACCTGGCGTTAACAACTGGAATGGTGTATGTGAAGACGTGCATATCTGGGCACTGTTCCGGGGGAAGCAAAGTGTGTGTCCTGGTTGGGGGAGGGGGGGAAAACTGGTTGTGTTGTGTGTTACAGGTCCTGTGGTCACAAGCATGGTATAGAACATAACCTGCCAGTGCAATGTGCATATCTGACCCTGAAGGGGGGCTGCAAATGCATATTTTGCTATCCCCCACCTGACAGGTAGTACTAGATGTACATACCTCTGTAGAAATAATGATGTCAGCACCATATAAATACTGCAGGTGCAGAACAGATACCCAGTAATTGGATAGTGCTCTGCTTTTCTTCAAGTGTCATAATATAGTTAGGTGGGGGTTTGAATCCTGCAAATGCTGTGTGTGTGTGGGTGGGGGGTTGGTGTGGGGCAAGTCTGTGTGGGGGAAATGTCCCTTTTGGAAACAAAACCCCTGGATGCACTTTCCCCCTTTCTAAACACTGACGATGTCTGCACCCTATAAGTACAGCAGGAGAAAAACCTCCCAGTAATGCAATTGCTAATGTCCGCCCGGTTATAACATAGTTAGGTAGGGGTTTGAATCCTGCAAATGCTCAGTGTGTGTGGGGGGGGTTAGTGTGTGCAATTTTTGAAATAAATGTCCCTTTTGGAAAAGAACACACTACAGGATGCACATTCCCTTTCTAAACACTGATGATGTCAGCACCCTATAAGTCAGAAAAGGAAACCTAGTAATGCAAAAGCTTCTAATCTTTTGAGTGTCATAACATAGTTAGGTAGGGTTTGAATCCTCAAATGCTCAGTGTGTGGGGGGGTTAGTGTGTGAAATTCTGTGTGAGAAATGTCCCTTTGGCAATAGGAGAACACATACAGGATGCACATTCCCTTTCTAAACACTGATGATGTCAGCACCCTATAAGTACAGCAGGAAAGAAACCTCCCAGTAATGCAAATAGCGCTCCTAATGTCCGTCTTGAGTGTCATAACATAGTTAGTTGGGTAGGGTTTGAATCCTGCAAAGGGTGTGTTTGGGGGGTTAGTGTGTGTGAAATTCTGGGAAATGCCCCTTTTTGGAAAAGGAAAAAATACAGGATGCACATTCCCTTTCTAAACACTGATGATGTCAGCACCTATAAGTACAGCAGGAGAAAAACATCCCAGTAATGCAATAGCGCTCTGCTAATGCATCCTTTTGAGTGTCATAACATAGTTAGGTAGGGTTTGAATCCTGGGGTGGGTGTGTGGTGGGTGGAAGTGTGTGTGCAATTACATGTGGGGAAAAACCCCTTTTCCAAACCCGACAACACACCAGCTGCATATATTCTAATCTCTAAACAGAGATGATGTCAGCACCCTAAAGTACAGGAAGGGGAAAATCTCCCAGTAATGCAAATAGCGCTCTGCTACTCTCACTACTGTCAAAAAGTTAGTTATGGCTTTGAATTCCAAAATGAGTGTGTTTTGTCACACAGAATCCCCATGTGTGTTGGTTTTGTTCACAATAATGCATGACATCGATTGAAATGGCAATGGAAAAAATGATGTATGTGGGGCCTAATACACATATGTACCTGTGACCTTCAATAGTTCCCATGTGCCACATGTGAATACATGGTATTTCACGGGATAACATTATGACTGTGGTCTTCTGTGCAGGTGCTGCTTTGGGGTATGTGTAAAACAGTGTGAGATGTATTTTATCATCCTAGCAGGGAGGGAAGTAGGGTGTGTGTTACATTTTTGGGGAAACTGCCCCTTTTTGCCAACCAGTACAACACACCAGCTCCCTTTTTCCAATCTCTGAGATGTTCAGCCCCCAAAAGTACAGTGGAAGAGGCCAAATCTCCCAGTAATGCAAATAGCGCTCTGCTTTTTCTCACTACTGTCATAGCACAGTTAGTTATGGCTCTGAATTCCACATCCCAGTGTGTTTCTGTCAAAAGAATGCCCATGTGGGGGTTGTTGTTCACAATAATGCATGACATGATTAAACCATTTGGCAATGGACACAGATGATGTTGTGTGCCTAATACACTTTGTACCTGTGACCTTCAATGTTCCCATGTCTGATGCCTGGGGAATACATGGTATTGCACTGGAAAAATTATGACTGTGGTCTTCTGGGTGCTGCATGTGGTATGTGTATATACAGGGGAGATGTTTTGGTATCACCCGGGTGAGGGATGGAAGTAGGGTGTGTGAAATTACATGTTTGAAAAGCCCCTTTTGAATACAACACACCGGGCTGCATGCAATCTCTCAAGATGATGTCAGCACCCTGTACAGGGAAAGGAAATCTCCCAGTAATGCAAATGCATGCTCTGTTTGGGGTCGCCACTACTGTCATGAGTTATTTTGGCGAATTATGCCGTTTTTTTGTCACAAAAATGCCCTTTGGGGTTTTTCAATAATGTGACATCGATTAAACCATTTTGGGGACAAGATGTATGTGGGGCCTAATACACATATGTACCGGGACCTTCAATTTTCCCCATGTCTGATGCCTGCCATGTACATGGTTTTACTGGATAACATTATGACTGTGGTCTTTGGGGTCCCAGGTATGTGTAAAACAGTGTAAATGTATATGGTATCATTGCAGGGATACACATCTGGTCTGGGGCATATAGTCTACATGTTGTTGAACAGGTGCTGCATTTTTTACCTGTTGGGGGGTGGTAACAAGTTTTTCCCAAAGCGGGCAGTGACTACATGCTAGGAACCTTTCAGCTAGGGTTTTTAGCTCGTAATTCATAAATTCAGTAATATGTGCTTCCTGGTGGGGATATGTCCAAACCAAGGTCATACCAGCCTGTAATGCTCAGAGAATTTCCCTGGGGAGTGGGTGTGCAATTACATGTTGGAAACAGCCCCTTTTTGAACAACACACCAGCTGCTGCATTTCCCAATCTCAAAAGAGATGATGTCAGCCCCCTAAAAATTACAGTGGAAGGGCCATCTGTAATGAAAATTGGCCTGTTCTATGTCATGCGTTAGTTATGGCTTTGAATTCCAGACATGCCCGTGTGTTTTGTCACAAACCCCATGTGTGTTGGTTGTTGTTCAATAATGGCATCTTTAAAAAGTTGGCAATGGACACAGATGATTTGTGTGTTCAATTTTACCTGTGACCTTCAAAGTTCCCTTTCGACACCTGCCACATGTGAATACAGGGGCACTGGATAACTTATGACTGTGGTCTTCTGGGTGCTTTTATGTTTTAACAGTGGGGTATATGGTATCATCCAGCGGGGATACACATCTGGTCTGGGGCATATAGTCTACATGTTGTTGAACGGGGGATTTTTTCACCTTTGGGGGAGTGGTAACAAGTTGTTCCATAGCAGTGCAGTGACTCATGCTGGGAACCCCACTTGTTGTAGCTACAGTAATTCATGCATTCAGTAATGTCAGCATTCCTTGGGGGTATGATCCCAACCCAAAGGGTCGGGGTCAGCCGGGCCACATGTAGGGGCCCTTTTTTCCCCTATCATGTGCCCAGGGAGGTACATCACAGGTCAGCCATAGTGGCATGGACAATGACGGGGTCATATGTGTCCATGCCTCTAATCCTTATGCTTGTTTTTGTGGTGGACCATGTGGGGCATATCACTGTAACCCCTTGAGCCTGGTGGGGGGACCTCCTCTGGACAAGAAGGTACCTAACAACTTGCAGGGGTGTTTCTGGGGCCCGGCTGTGACTGCAGGATTTGTGTGCTATGTGTTGCATGCGGTGTTCTGGCAAAATATGCCTGTGTGCCAGCTGCAGAGGGTTCTGCTCAGGCAGGATGCTATTCTGAGGCTCCACAATGGAGTGTGTTCCTGTTTGGATTGCTGTCAGTGTTTACATCAGACTGGTATTGGTCACTGTAATTTTATGCCACCTGACAGGTTATGCCAGTACTGGGTTCAGAGTGCTTAGTGTTTGGCTTGTGGTTGCATCTCATACATGTGTTGCACATCCTGTGGGGGAGGGTTGACTGTGTACATGTGGCAGTGTGACATTAAGACCCATATTCCCCAAATGTACCAAAAGGGGTGACAAGTGACCTTTGCCCTGCTACCATAGTATTGGTTTCCATGGTGATTAACAGCACATAAATGGGGGAAAAAGGGACATAGGTTCATGGGTTCATAGGTTCATTTTATGGTACTGTTGGGGTTTTCCCACCTTGTTTTGGGTTTAAATTTTTTTTCTTTTTTTTTTGGGGTTTAAACCCCCTTTCTCCCAAATCCATACAAGATTCCCTCAAAGTCTTGAGGATCTGCCTAACCTGGACTGGGATTTTATTCCAGGTGAAGGGGCCTCTGGGGATGAATCTGTCCCTTCAATTCCTTTTTTTCAGTGCTGAGGTTCAAGTCTCCCGTGCTGTGGGATTTGGGTATTCTGAGGTGCAGCATGTCCATTAATTCCAGGTTGGACATTTTTTTCAGGCACAGATGCCCCTGAACAAATGGTATGCCACTGAGTAGAGCTGGAGTTTCTTTGGGGTATGGCATCTTTTGAGCCTTTGATCCTCTTGGTGAGGGACTTTTGGGGTCTTTCCTGTTGCTGCAGGTGTCTGGTAAGGTACATCCCCAAAAGGGGGATTGTACTCAAATGGGCCTGATGAGTGATGAGTAAAAACCATGACCTCCCCGATCTAGATGTGAATCCCTTCATGATGGGGGGGCTATATAAAATGTTTTCTAACCACTTTGGCCCCTTTTTAAAAAGATTGCTTCAACTTGGGTTTAGGTCTTTTCTTCTTCTGTACTTTTGGTTTCCACCTATGTGGTAATTTGTGGCACTTTTTTTTGCCAAAGGGGTGACTATACACTTTTGGCATTTGCGAGGGCCCAAAGGGTCTGGCACCAGTTGTCTGTTTCTATGAGGCCCTTTTTGGGGGATGCTTGTGTGGGTGGAGAGTGTTATGGCCCGGTTTTATCATCTGGATTGGTCAGCCACAGTCCTTCTGTTGGCCTTTCCTAAAATATACCAAAAAAGGTCCCAAGACTGAGCATTGTGGGGCACCACTTGTAACTGGTTTTCAGTCTGACATGGCTCCAGCAATTCTAACCATGTGGGTTCTGTCCTTGAGCCAGTTTGCAATCCATCTAGTGACATAGGGATATTTAAGCTGGTGACTTCTCTTAATGCCCGTGGGGGTTTTAAGGCTTTGGGTCAGGTAGGCTGTGTGGACCAGCAATGGCCTTTGACTGTTTTAAAAAAATCAACCAGGTTTGGGGAGGATCTGCCCAACAAAGCTGAACTGGGTAGGATCCAGTGTCTGTAGGAATATCTTTATTTATGAGGTCCATGATGATCCTTTCCCTAGCTTTTCAGACCAATAGTCAGGCATGGGTAGTTTCCGTATCCATTGGGCACCACCTTTGGGGGGCCCCTGTTGCTGTTCCACTCTTTTGGAAAATCCTGTAGTAAGGCTGAGATTGAACAGTAGTTTTATGTTTGGGTTTAGCTCTTCTTGGAGTTCATTGGAAAACACTGTCTGGTCCCTTTATGCTGTGTTTTTCTTTGGAGGGGGGCTCTTACCAGCATCTGAGATGTCATGGGGGGAGTCTGCTGGGATAGATAGCCCTTTTTGTGTAGGGGTTGTGCTGAACCTGTCAGCTAGGATGTTCAAAGTCTGTGGGCCCGTGTTTCTTTTGTCAGGTAATTCTGAGCATATCTGGGGAAATTTCCACCCCGGTTCCTAACATAACTGAAAGCCTTGTGATTATCCTTTGTGTCCCGTGCAATTTCCTCTCAAAGCTGGCCCTTAAAAATTTTTTGAGTGCCCGTGAAAGATGGTGATGCCTTCCCTTTTGGGGTTTTTCTCTATCATTTGTGCTTTCCCCCTTTTATTGTATAGTTTGTTTTGCTGGGTCCACCAGACAGGCGTCTGCCTTTGGAGGATTGGGTCTTGGTTTTATTTGGGGTGTTGCATTCCTGAAGGTGTCCATAGAATGCATTTATGGGGTTCTCGGTCTGGGCCATATTTTCCACAGGGGGCTTTGAAGGATTCCACCTTGGTTTTGAGGAGTGTGAATTTGAGAAGCACTGTGGTTTTTTGGGCATGGGGTTGAGATGTGAATATCCAGTGAGATTAGTTTATAGTCTGATCACCAGTGAGGGATACACTTCTGGTCTGGGGATAGAGTCCCCATGTTGGTGATGATCAGGTCAGTATGTTTTCCCCCCTTGTGGGAGTGGTAACAAATTGTTTCCCTAGCATTTGAGTTTATAAATTCAGGGAAACCCTTTGGGGTAGGGGGTTGGGGCATAATGCCCCCGTCTATGTTTGGGGAGTTGAGGTCCCAAATAATGGTGTTTGGGAGACCTTCATATTTTCCAGTGTTCTCAGGTAGGCCTGGGGTTCCTGGGTTTGGGAGGGTGGTCTGTAGCAGGCTATAACCTGGAAGGCAGTTTTACCCCCTGTTAGTTGCACATGGATGTCTCTGATGCTTTGTGCTTTGCCACCAACCTGGAGGTGTGGGTATCTTTGATGAATTCGATACTCCCCCTTTGTGGTTGGTCCATTTTTGGGGGGAAAAACATGGTATGAGGTATAACCTGGTAGTGCTGGGGTGCCCCAGTAGCCCTGAACCAGGTATCTGTTACTGCACAGATATCGATGTTCTCCATGCTGGGGGTTTGAGTGCATGCATCTTGGGTTTAGACTTCTGGCTTTAGTAGCATTACTCTTTTTCTTATCCCTTTTAACCATGGAGGTGGGTTTGTCCTTTGAGCCTTGCGCCACTATGGGGGGCAAGAGCCTTTGCCAATATCCAAAACCCAGGGGTGACAGGTGCAAGCCATCCCTAGCAGCAGGTGGTTCAACAGAAGGTGAGTATGTGAGGGTGTAGTGCCTGTGATTGTTAGCACTGGCAAAATGACTGCTCACGTGGACAAATGCCAGGTAAGTCATATGCAATGTGTCACACAAACATTGAACAGGACAAACAGTGACGTTCTGTCAAGGGGAAAGGACATACATATAGTAAGCTATGCAGATGTCACTAGGAGTCCACAGAAGCTCTGTAACTCTGCATTGCAGGTCTCAGTGTTCCAGGGTAACTGCAAGCAAACATGCATGCAAACAAAGCTACAGTAAGCAGGGCTGCATGTAGTCCATTGTACAACAAACAAGCTGTACCACCCCGTAGGTAACAGTGCAAATATACAGGCACTATACACATGTACATGGAAAAAACAGGTCAGATGGCTAGGGTCCCGTCTCAGCGCAAACAAATGTACAGACCATGTACTGTCAGGATGTACAATAACTGGATGGAAACCCAGGTGCTCATACCTGCAGTAATACACATGTCAAATAACAGACACTGAGCCTTCACTCAGTGGTTCCATATGTAGGATGTATGCTACCTGGCCTGCCACCACAGTATCCTGACATGTATGGGGACTCAACCTCCTGTGACAGTTAGTTTTGTGTGTTGGGGCTGTCTAGCATGGTATGAGATGTGAGCTTGCAGTGCTAGGGTCTTCCTGTGTGTCCTGTACCAGTCTGTACTGCACACATATCAACATCCTCAAACATATTGCAGAGTCCAGTGTGGGCAACATGCCACTTGCAGTTTAAAGTCCATCATTGCAAACAATACTTTCATTACCTTATCCCTGTGCTACCTATGCATTGCCTTTTGTTGACATCCTTAAACCCCAACATGTGCAGATGATACACTATGGTACTTACATGGGTGTAGACAACAGTACATGACAATCATACCCTTACTGCATCAGGCATGCTGGGATATACCCACAATTATATCAGCACACTTTTAAAAAATGATACTATTACTTCTATGTAGTCACCCTGTGCATCAGCAACATGTTAACCTGTCCCCACTGATGTTACAGATTGCAGGAGGTGGCACAGTTTCATCATATGAAAGGGTGTGAATTTTATGTTTCAGCCACCCGATACCACCAATTGACATGTATGTGTATGTGTGTTGGTGAGGGACAGCAGTACAAGGTGGGGCAATGTTGATGCAGTGTGTCTTTTGGGGTAGCCCTAGGTGTTGTCAATTTGCATGTGTGTATGGATGCACACAGTTCCACCTCATGGCTGCCATATACTGGTTTTTGTGGCCCGCCAGTGACTGTACCTGGCAGGACTTACAGATCAGTGTCTCTGGCCCGGACACGGTACCTTGCCTTGATGCTACGGGAACGTACCCCCAGACTGGGTACTGAAAGAAGCAGGTGTTTTTTGACTGGACACAGATCCCTGTGGGCCGGGCCCAGACCCCTGCGTGGTCTCCGGGGGCGGTCTGATGACAGCACAGACCCAGCATTGTTGGGGCTGCTGCTGGCACTATCGCCCTTTTGTCTTGGGACTGCCAGCTGCTGCTGTTGCTGGCATCGCCGCCTCAACCATCCCCATCACCCTGGCCCGGGCCGTGTTTAAACCCGGGCAAAAGTCCCCCCAACACGTTATGACATTTGGGGAAATTACAGATGGCAGCCCCAATGTCCTGTCAGTCATGGTGTGGGCATGCTGTCAGCCCCCCAGACCCCTGGTGGCTGTGCCTTGACAGCCCCCGCTGAGGTTGTAAGACCTCTGTGGGCACGCACGGGGCATCGGATGCTCCCACAGAACCCTGGACATCTGTCTGTGTGGTACCATCTCAGGGCCATGCCCATGGCTGCTGTGTGGGGGCATGTGCCACAGATACCCATTACCCCGGTCAATGCCCCCTGTATCTTGTCCATCACCTAGGGACATTGGTGACAAAGGGGGTATTGGCAGGATAACTGTGCACATTGATGGGGTTGACAGCTGTGTACTGTCAATTGGATGACCAATGGACCCTGGCATACCTTCCTGTGCCATTACACAGATGTCATCATTATCAGTACCCCATGGCACCTGATTCAGGTTCCCTGCATGACACCAGAGCAGCACAGAACCTGTGGGAGGGAAACAGGAAACACAGTTTACAATGTCTACACAATTTTACCAGTGATGCACACATCCACACATGCACAGGTCACATGCACACATGCACACATGCACACATGCACAGGTGCACATGCACACATGCACACATGCACAAGTGCACGCATGCACACATGCACACATGCACACATGCACACGTGCACAGGTGCACATGCACAGTTGCACACATGCACACATGCACACAGTTGCACACATGTGCCCACACTTGGACACAGTTGCACACTTGCACACTACCCAGTATGCGAGATATCACCACACAGACACAGACACACCTGGACGTATACACAGAGCACTACTAGTGAGCCTAATATTACTATTACTATCAAGACTATTAAAGGTATTGTTAATACACACTCACCAGCATGGATAGGCTGCATTGCTGTTACACCGGAGGGACCTGCAGAAGTGAGGAAACTAATGTCAGTGGGCACAACTGTGCCATTGTTACTGAGTATGATACAGGTCAGTAGTACAACAGTCGCCTTTCACAGGTCAGCTGCTGATATTGAGAATATCACACTTGCACATTAAATACTATGATGACAGCTACAAACCAAGGACACACCTCACACATGCATTAACTACCAGTGTACACAACAGTCAACTATACATATTACCTGCACATTCGAAGTCTTGCTGCTGCATGGCTCCAGCCTCCATCATAATGCATGTCTGCTGCTGTTGTTGTTGTTGGCGGGCTGGAGCCACAACACTTATGAGTAGTCCCTCCAGTCTGGTGAGTGGGGGATGTGTAGCCACCTCACCACTTGTGGCAACCTGTTGCCTGTGGATATCCGACGCACGCTGATGGGCATTTCTGATTAAATCACTGCAGTGATGTCGTACCTGCTCATATGTCCTATTATGCATGTCTGTCATTTACCCGACGGACCAGGTCTTGCCACAGTGCAGCCCTCTCCTGCTGATTCTGGCTGCTGCGGGAAAAGAGTATTGCATAATCCCGCCCCAGGCTCTGGTGTATCTCCTCATCCTCAGCTGCTGAGTAAGCTAGATTGCGCTGGTGAGCCATAGTCCTGAAAAAGGAAATAACATGATATCAGCAAAATATGTCAGCAGAATTTGGCACACATACTACACATGCTACTCGACTGTTGTGATACAACATATCTCACATATATAGCATCTGTCTGTCTATTGGTGGATACACATGTAAATGGCCAGGTATGAGTGCTCAGCCAACAACTGTGCAACAGTACCTGGCACTCCATATGACATACTACCAAACCCCAGCAGTCAGAACACTGATTCAGGTCCAAAGCACCTCCTCACTCTGTGGGTTTGTATCGAGGTACTGTATGGGGTACATCATCAACTACTGTGAGCTGACCACAAACTAATTGCCCTGGATATACATATCCCACCTCCACCACCAGCACAAACGACTATAGTGAATAACATTTTCAAATGCAAACTTTACACTTTGTAACAGTGACATGGTATCCTTTCAGCCCACTGGGCCAGTGGAAGACACAACAATGCTGACCCTTCACAAATTATTTCTACGGACATCTCCGAGAATGCATGGATCATGCAATCCCATATAAGACCAAGACACTCTCCACAAAGGGATAGCATCCTGTCTGGTGGACCCCAGCCATAGACAGATTGTATAACAAAAGATGGAAGCTACTGCAAGACAGAGCATAATTCCATAAAGGGAAGGCATGTCTGATCAGCACTAGTAAGGAGCTATTTTCTCTCATACAAACATCCATGGGCAACTTTGAGAGGGAAATCAACAGGGACACTACAGATAACCACAAGGCCTTCTTCAGTTATGTTAGCAACCTGGTCAGAAACCCTCCACTATGCTCATAGTTAGTACACAACAACAAATAATTCACTGAACCCACAGATATTGGCAACATTGTGGCAGACAGGTTCAGTGCAGGTTTTCCCTCCATCTCCCCAAAATAATACTTATCCCAGCTGACTGTAACCTCCTGTCATCACAGATGTCCAGGTGAGAGCGCCCTCAGGAAAGCAGGATACACAACATGAATGGGACCTGATGGTATCCCGGTTGCATGCTACATGAACTCCAAGAGCTAAACACACATATAGAAGTGCTATGTAACACTAGCCTGACTACAGGATATGTACCTGTACACTGGCGCACAGCAGCAGTGGTTCCACTCCACGAAGGAGGCACCTCTACATACCAATACAATACAACACAATACAATACATTACATTACAATACAATACAATATGCTATTGCCCCTGGGACTACAGCAGCATACTGTTCTGCTACCCTGACCATTGTGACACATGTGATGTGATGGTACCTGCTGCTGTCAAACAGTTACACAGGGTGACTCATATGGCATATTACCTATCTGACTAACATTCAGCAGGGGTATGTGTGGCATGTACTCATGGGGAGTCTTGTTTCTAACACGCTGTGGTTTATTGCAGGGTATGTCTTATCTGTGGGTAGGAACCTGAACCTCCACCATGTGCTCTCTATTGCAGTGTCACGGACGACACACAGCAGTCATTTAGGTTGTGGATGGTGTGAGGTGTTACTATGGTTGTTGGACATCTGTCATGGGTGTGACTTAAGTATGTAAATCCAGGAGTGGTAACCTCTATGTGTGTAGTATGTGTGTACTCTGTGGTGTTGTCAGTCACTGTGCATTGGTAATGTGTTTGAGTGCATTGTCACAGTGTTGTACATGTCACTGTGTCCTTCTCCATATCTGTAGCTGTCATGTGAGGTACATACCGTGGCAGCCATTATGTGGTGTGGAGGGGTACACTGACCTACATGTCCATAGCTGACACACCATGTCTGCTGACACATACCATGTGCAGGTATTCCAGGAATAGTGTGCCACTGTGAATATCATTGGGGGGACTGTTGTACACATTTATGACCCTGTTCACCCCTGACACATGCAGTGGTGGGCAGCCAATCACATATCTGGTGGTTACTGGTGTAGGTGATTTGAAATGGGGAATGGTACTCCAGTTTTGACACTGGTGTTCACTCCATGCCTTTGTCACCAGGCACCTGTTGCAATACATATGTACACATGTGCCTCACTCAGAACATATATACATCTCTCTCTCTCTCTCTATATATATATATATATATATATATATATGTATATATATATATATATATATATATATATATATATATATATATATATATAGATCTATATGTATATATATATATATATATATATATATATATATATATATATATATATATATATATATATATATATATGTCTGTATACATATACACATATATATATATATTGATGTACATATATTGCTATAGATATGGAGGGTGTGACAGAGGGGTGAGAGTGACAGAGGGGTGGGACAGGGGAGTGTGAGTTGATCATATACAGTCATACCTGTACATAGTCAGATCTGTCTGTCTATGTATATGTATGTCCATATATCTATATCTGTATGTGTGTATTACATATATATGTTTGTACATATTCTATCTATCTACATCTGTCTATGTATTCCTACATCTCTCTCTATGTATGTATACATATATGCATATATATATATATATATATATATATATATATATATATATATATATATATATATACATACATACATATATTGACATACATTATCCATATGATAGATAGGTATATCAACATGTTTGTTTACAAAACTGTATACACACACTAACATACTGCTAAACATACATAACTGTGAAACCTACTTTGTACATTGCACTACAACCTATATTCAACCTACATTGATATGTGCACATAGATGCTCACATACATATGTATGTACAGCCTTCACTGATAGTTGCTGTATGTCCCCTGCCCTTTCCATCTTCATATACATATGGATACAGACCAATGACATATGGTGGGGTTCACAGTATGTAGACTTTTATAGTATTACTTTACATTACCTGTGTTTTTCACAGCTGCTTGTGTTGCCGTCTGGTTTTGTGTCCTGCTGCTCCACTTGCCAGTTGTCAGCTTTCAAGTGGTTGTTGCTGACCGGTTTTGTTTGTGTATGTTTAATTTTTTTTTTCTCTGTCTCTCTCTCTCTGTCTCTCCCTACCTCCACAGGGTGCAATGAAAGTATTGCATGTGTGGACTGGGAGTACAGCATGCTTTTGTAGGTATCTGCATATGTCCATGTGATGGCCTCTGCACCAATTGTTAGCCAGCATTTGCTAATTGCATGCAGCCAGTTGTGTACTGATTGCAGTTCTCACTGTGATTTCAGGACAGTGCTATAAAAAGGTATGTGAGATAGGCATAGCCCTTTCAGATTTTAAGGGCAGGGACCATGCTGGTATGCTGTGGACACTGTTCTGTGAGTGTAAAGGTTAGTATCTCTCTCATATTTCCAGCTGTGTTGTAGATTAACATTTCTCCATTCATTTCTCCAGTTTCCTGTACTAACTGTGTGTATGTATATACACCTGACTACTACTACTGTTAATGTGTGTGTGTGTGCTTTCCTGTGGGACATGTGGTGTAACTGGTGTATAGCAGTGGCTCTTGCACTTTGTTGCTATGGCTTCAATATTTGCCCTTTACATTCACTACTTGTATGCCTGCTAGGTGTCTTGACTGTAGTGTGTTGCTGTGGCTTTCCTATTTTCCATGTACATTCACACCTTGGAATGCTTGCTATATCTGCTAGGGTGTTACTGCATGCAGTGTGGTCTGGCCATGGTGTGGGCCTTGACATCTATTAGGGTATTTGAGTATGCTGCTGAGAAGGCCCCAGAGACTCTCAGGTGCATCTGTTATCTGCCTCATGGAATGGTACATATCAGTAGGGTACACCCATTAAATTGTCTGGTATTCTGCAGTTGTGACTGTGGGATAGCATGAGCATATGTATTACTACACTATTTCTGCCATGCAAGTGGTGCATACTTTCAGTACTTCATAGTTACCATTGCATGTGTTGTAACACCTTTCTGCCTACTGTTTGTACATTTCACATGGAGTCTGTGGGGCATCCCTGTAACTCAGTCATTGCTATGTCTAGGCTCTTAACTATTCAAATATGGCAGTGTCAGACCTCTCAAGTGTACAGATATTTGCAGGTTGTCCACATTTCTGCCTCATATTTTGGTCAATATCTCATGAACAGCTCTTTCTGGCAAATCACTCTGGGCTCAAGTCAGACTATAGTGACAAACATTTAAGTTTCAGACTTCATACCCTTCCAAACATCCAACAAAATGCAGAACCTGTTACTCTCTGAACTGTCTAAGCTTGTTGTAACATTATTTGGAATGTGTCCCTGTTTTGGCCTTTGCTCACATATTTTATTACTTGGTCCGGATGTGTTCCTGTAAGAGGTTGTGGGGTATGGTAGTGATTATCCTGCTGTGAGTATGTGTGTGGCTTGCAAGGTGCTACAGTGACATTATTACCTACTGGCTACCAACTAGCACGGCTGTTTCTGTTCACACACTACTATTATAGAAATCCACTAGATTTGACAGTATATATACATGACATGCTTTGTGTACTACACATCCTATATTCCCTTTACATTCATTCCTACTACTACATGATATATTTATTGTAGCACAATGTTCTTCTATAACAGTCATGGCTTAGTGGTAAGTCATGCAGGCTACTGTTTCCAAGGTCTTGGGTTTGGGACTGACAGTGGGATTTTATTTTGCTTTTGAACAGACTACAGGACCAGTTATTCAGAGTGACTAAGGCACTTTTAAGCAGTTGTAACCGGGGTTAGCCCGGTTTCGGGGCTCCCGCACTGGGTTCAGCTCCCACCCCACAACCGCTTAAAGTGCTTACTCTTTCCCCCTATTTTCTTTGAAAGAAATGAAAATGGGGAGACAGGAAAGTGGTGAAAAGGGGGCACAAAGAGGGGAAGACAGTAGGGAAACAAGCTTGGGTTTTGCAGGAGGGATGTAGATAAGGCCCATAGCTGCCCATTTCTTCATCAGCAACAGCTGTGCAAATCTCTTAAATTTGGTGTGACATTTGAAACCTTCACCCCCTGAGAGAGGTGTAAGGACAACAATAATACTTGTTGTACAGCCAATTGTAATTGAAGTTTCCATGTCCAGCAGACATTGGGGAAAAAGGGGGGGGGATTTTTTGTGGGTACAGAGTGCCCTTTTTTCAGGTGAGAGTGGTATGTCAGGAAAAAGGAAGTCGGTATAGCTGGGGAGGTAGGTTGGGTAGGTCAACAGACAAGACAAACAAGATGCATACGGGGGTGTATGACATGTGGGGGTTACACAATTGACGGGACGGGATGTTTGGATATAGAGCCCATGAGCCCACAGATGGCAACAGTGGAACTGATATCCCCACCCATGGGCAGTTGCCACTGTCCTTCACTGCCCAGGAGGGCTGTGCTGGGGCTGTGTAGGCGGGCAGCAGGCATGCCCGTTTGTTGTGCCACCTGTGCCTCAAGCTGGCATAGGGGCCCAAGAACAGGGGGTCTCCCCCACCACAGTCCGGGATGGAGGGTGAGTGGTTGTTTTCCCCCGCCACACTTGCAGAGGGGACGAGCCCCATCCCTGCAGCGCTTCCACCCACAGGTGGCACAGGGCCACCGGAGGAGGGTCCGGGCTGGGACTACTGCCAGGTGCACCCCCCAGCTGAGGGGGAGAGGTGGGTCCCCTGGAACCCGCCTTCCCTGTCGCCTATGTTTTGCATTATGTCATGACAGTTTGGGTTAGTAACATACAATACCATTCACAATTAGTTGTAACAGCATGCATTAGTATTCCCATTAACCAAACACCCAGATATTCAAACCATTGAACAGCAAACATAACACATGCATAATTTGAACAGCAATACACAGTCCAACAACAAGCAGGGGTGATTTATGGGAACAGGGCAACAGGGTTGGATGTATGAACCAAAAGCATCAAAAAGGGGCAAAAGCCCAAAATTTTATTTACCCAACAGGAAAAATTGGTTTAAGGGGGGTGGTTTTAAATTAAATTCAAAAAAATACCAATTTCAAAGTGGAAATTGGATTTAATATTGTTTGGGGATAGGGTTTTTTTAAAAAAAAAAATTTAATTAACACCTTCAAAATTTAAAAACCCAATACCAATTAATGGGCCCCTTTTTTAAAATTTCCTTTTAAAATTTTTTTTTGGGGGCCCCCGCAGATATATTTTTTCAAAAACTTTTTTTTCAAA
>NC_056739.1:434673622-434793622 GCF_019279795.1 Protopterus annectens
GATAGCGTCCAAATTCATACTGATGTCACTTCACAACTTTGATACTGCAAAAGCTGTTCTGAGTTTGCCAAAGTTCTCCTGAGTTTCCAAAAATACTTCTAAGTTTTGCAAAGTGTTTCTGTATTTGTAGAAGTTTTCCTATGTTTGCACATTTTTTTTCTGTATTTGTGAACATTTCTCAAGGTTTGTGAACTTATTACCAAGGATTCCTGGTAATGCAGGAGTTCTGCCTTTTGTTGTAAAGCATTTGTTACTGCAAGTAAGCTCAAAACCAGTTTGTTTTACATTAAGAGGGTTTTCTACACTCTGGTGGGAGCAGAGGGCTGATTCAACCCATCCAAGTTGGGAACTGCTTTTGGAAGGCTTATTGTGTGTTTATCTGATTGGCATATGGGCTTAACTGTGTAAAACTCTGCATTGTGCAAACGCAATTGCCGGTGCCTTGTATATAAGCAAGCCTCTCCAGTTTAAAATACTCTACAGGAAATGATCTCCATAAGTCTCCCACTGTTCATCTCTGCTAGAAGAGCTGCCAGTTTGTGGAGTGGGTAGCATCACTAATAGTATACTTCTAAATGTCCTCACTTTGACCTTTAAGTGACTCTTCCCTACTCCTTTCCATCTAATAAGTAACTCTTTTCTACTGCTTCTCATCTACTAAGGATCTGGTATAATGGATAGGTACTTCCCTGTCATTTCTGTTTCTGGCCTGGTGGAGGTAGGTATCCTAAGGCAGTGCAGTAACTGCTTTATGTTCAATGACAACAATTTAATTTTAGAACAGACAAACACAATGTGTGAGAGACTTATATACACAATATCATTGGAGGCAAAGCTCTCACATACACACGTGAAAAATGCAAACCAGGTCATTAGCATTACACCCAAAACACTTAATACCAATGCTAAGGAACAAGCACATAGACCCGCATATGCAGAGGTACTCACTTGTAATCTGCCCAAACCTCCAAGACCTCCTAAAAGCATCTCTCGGTGGTCCCGTGCACACTCAAAAAGAAAACAGCACCTCAAACAACACATAACTCTGAAAATCATAGTAGTTCTGCTTCCAAGCTCATAAGGCAACAGACCACACAGCCAAACATTCTAGTTATTGGGGATTCCATTGTAAGACATACTGATGTCCCCCTTACCAGGCTAAACAAGGAGAAGATCACAGTGAGCTGTCTGTCTGGAGCTAGGATCTACCGCATGCACTTAGGTATTTAAACCACAAGTACCAGTATGACATGGTTAAATTCCATGTGGGCGTAAACAACCTAAGATGTACCTCACTGGACTATACGAAGAGAGACATGATGGAGCTCTCTGAATTTGTGCCGCAGGCGGGTATGAATCTAGCCTTGAGAAGCATCCTACCTTCACCGATGTTGATGCCACAGTATCAGCAAAAAATGATTGACTTCAATATTTGTCTGAGTTTCTGCTGTCACAACATGGGGATCCAATAACTGTCAACTTGGGGAGACATGACTGATAAACCACTTTGCTTTGCCAGAGATGGTTTGTAATTGTCATCACTTGGCTTCTGGATATTGACAAAAACTTTATATATCCCTATAGTGCCTTTCTTAGGCTGCTGCTCAGTGCTAGGAATTTAAATGAAAAAAAAGTACACTCCCTTGAAGCACTCCTCACTCTGGAGAATACAGATATATGTGCAGTTATGGAAACGTGGTTCAGAACCGTAGAAAGCATTCCAGCTATCAAGTTCTACAGTGCTTTTCAGACATTTCAATTTCATCTGAGGATAAAACAAAGGGAGGATATGTCTCAGTGTTTACAAAGGACATATACACTGCTAGACTGGTCCAACAGCATGACTCGGTTGAGCTGCTCTGTCCCCAACTAAACATAGGTGTTACCCCTCTATCATATCCTTGTTACCTACAGATGTCCTAATGTGAGTCTGGAAAACCACACCTCCTACTTAAACCTACTGGAATCTCTTAATATTCAGCCTAACATCACACAAATGGGTCACTTCAACTATCCCTCCATAAACTGGGAGACTTATACAATCCATAATTCACCTGCTCAGAGGTTTTTGGACTTCATCAATGCAAACACCCTGGAGCAACTAGTTAGCTCCCCAACTACAGGTACAACTATCCTCACGAACATGGGGGGATGCTGCTCCATCCTGTGCATTAACTCCTCCCTGATAAGATCTGACCACAAAATTATCTCTTTTAGTATTAAAACTAGCCTTGAACCTCCATCAAACTCCAGACTTGTTAAGAACTTTGCTAAGACCAATTACTTCAAACTAAGTGACAGCTTATTAAACTTCCAAGCCCCTGAGAACCTGGATGATACTGAGGCCTGCTCTGAGCTTACACAAAAGCACTGTTCAACCACATTAATAGCTGCATAGAGGAGGCAATACCCATCTGAGTCAAACCTATGATTACTGGGTTCCACTTTATAATCTCGAAATACTGAAATCTCGAATTTCAGTATTTCAAAACTATAAAGCCGAACCATTCACAATCCAGAAACCCACAATCACGCCTCACACAATCACGAACATACATACACCATACACCACATAACACACAGACACCATTCTACCCACAGCACACAAACCACACAACCCTACACTACATGTAAGCAGGGGGGCAAACCCCCTTGCACACCCATGTGGGGGGCAAGCCACCTACACCCCCCTACTTATTATATACCAACTCCAAGATTGCACATAACGAAAAAAATAAACAATCACACCACGGCATTCTACACTCACTCACATGCGCACACACACACACGCACGCACACACATACACACACACACACACACACACACACACACACACACACACACACACACACACACACACACACACAAACACCAACAAATCCAACACTCACACTCATACTTATACCTCCCTACCCTTACCCACACATACAACGTACAAAAACACACACATACACTCACTAACCTTCAATTCCAGACACCATACCAGCCAATCACTTCACGTAATGTACCGGAACTGCATAAGCATGGATTTGAGATATTCAGATTCGCTCTTATGCACTTTTGGCATTCTGCAGTTTCAGCTTCATGGTCTTGAAATGCTAAAATTTGAGATTTCAGCAATTCGAGATTATGAAATGAAACTGATTACTGGTAAAAATGAATCACCCCGATGAATGTCTAGCACAAATAGGCTATTCAACAAAAGGGAACAAATTGTCTCCAAAGCCAAGAAGGAACAGACAGAACAGTGCAAAAAGACACACACCAGTCTAAATAAACAAGTTAGAGAGCTGGTCAAATCTGCCAGAGCAAACTATGAGGCAAACAGCCTCCCAGGAGAAAGATAACCATAAGAATTTTTTAATTATTTTCATAACTTCACAGGAAACAGCAATGTACTGAGGTAATCATGAACAGCAGCAATTACACACAGCCTGAAACTATAGCAAACCTGCTGGCCAATAAGATCAATTCAAACTCCACATCTCATAACCTTCTACCACACCCAAATAAATAACCACAACCATCCCCCTACCGGTTATTACAAGGGAAGAGGTCCTTTTTGCGCTTGCTAAAGCCAAACACACAGCCTCCATGGGTCCTGACAACATTATAGGATGTTTTCTTAAAATTGAATCTGTCAGGGGCACTAGAAACCTTCTTTAACCACAGCCACTGGATGGGCTTTGTCCCAGAAGAATGGAGGACTGCAACAGTCATCCCTCTACATAAAGGGGGGCCCATCAAATGACCCAGGGAGCTACAGATCCATAAGCTTGACCAGTCTTATCTGCAAGGCCACAGAGAGAAATATCATGGGCCTGATCAATAACAACATTGGAACTCTACAAACACTGGACCAGACCCAATTTGACTTTGTCAAAGGGAGGTCTTGCCTGCTCAGTCTGGTGGACTTCTTTGAGAAAGTCACCAGGACCATGGATGAGGGTAAAATGGTACACACTGCTTATCTAGACCTGGCCAAAGCTTTCAACACAATCCTCCATTTGGGGATCATAGATAAACTTATTGAGTTAAGCATAAACCCCTACATTGTCAGATGGATAGCCAACTGGCTCACTTATAGGACACATAATGTCTGGATAGGTAAAGCCACTTCTGATAGGAAACCTGTAACTACTGGTGTCACACTGGGCACTCTGTTGGGACCCCTCCTGTTTGGTATTTACTTCTCTGAAGTGAAGGCCAATGTTAGGGGCCACTGGCTCACCAAGTTCACCAATGACTGTAAGCTGGGAGCAATCAATGAATCCCCAAATTATGTTGACATCCTACACACAGGCCTAAAAATGACAAAAGACTGGTGCCAAAACCATGGCCTGAGACTAAATGCTAAAATATGCATAGTCATATCCTTTGGTAAATCAGATACCCCTGCAAATTATAATATTGATAGCACACTCCTAAACATAGATCCAGTGGTGAGGGACCTAGGAACACAGATAGATAGTAACTCAAACTTTGACCACCAGGTAGCTATGGTGAGGAAAACCTTCTGTGTGGCTCAACTTATAAGTAAAGACATGGTACTGAGCTCAAATGAAGCCATAGTGCCATTGTACTCGGCCCTCATTAGGCCCATAATCAAGTACAATGCTTCACCTACACCAACTGGGGTGTCTCCAGAGGTTTCTCACTAAATAAATACAAAGCATAAGACACAAGTCTTATGCAGACTGAGTAAAGGCTCTATCCCTTTACTCCATCTCATATTGTTTATTGAGAGGGGACTTATTCCTGACCTACAAGATATTCTCTGATCCAGCCCTGATGAACATGCTACATGTTCGCAAGAAAAATTATAAACAAGGATTACACGTTCCGTGGACCTGAACCTTATTTGTGACTCTAACAAAACTTACTGGAGAGACAGATTCATATCCCAAAGCCTACCTCATCTGTGGAATAAACTTCCCATCTTCGTAAAACAAAGCCTGTCCCTCACTCTCTTCAAAGAGAATTTGGATAAATGGATGGGGAACCGTAAATTCACTCCCAGGGTACTACCCATGTCCCTTATAGACAGAGGCAGTCTGTAAAATGACTCAGGGCTCCAACACCCAAACACCCAAACACCCAGTACCCTGATGCTACCCCATCCCATATCTGGGGGTTTAAGATATAATATTGTCATATCCTGGGTATCATTGGCTAGGCTTGTAAAGGGTCTTGTGCCATTAGCCTAGTAATCACCTATGAACCTATTACCTCTTCTTACTCATTCAAGTTTTTTGGCAACACTAGATTTAAAAGATGCCTGTCATCACATTCCTTTTCATCCAGACTTCAGGATATTCTTAAGGTTTTGTAAGTCTGAATCACATTATTAGCTTTATGCCTTACCCTTTTGTTTATCCACTGCACCAAGGGTGTTCACAAATTGTCTTGCTCCAGTTACAGCTCATTGTAGGCTACAGGATATCACCATTTTTTCCATATTTACAAGACTTTTTCAAAGATCTCTAATACAAATTGGGATTCCAAGAAAATATTCAAAACTCTTTTTTGACTCCTTCACACAGGATTATGTTTCTGGGTTTTCAGCTAGACACCTCAGTTCAAACAGCTTTTCTTCCACAGGAAAAAAATATATCTAGATCTAGATCTGTTTCCGAAGGTTTTCCACTCAGATTTCAGTAACTGTGATGGAATACCTCAGGATTTTGGATCTCATGGCTTCTATTATTCTCATGATACTGCTGGCAAGACTCCACATGAGAGATCCAATGGTATCCAAAGTCCATTTGTTCCCAGCACCAATATCCTTTGCCTTTTCTAATCCCAGTACTGGTGTTTGTCAGAAGAGAAATCACTTGGTGGAGACAGCAAATATCCTTAAATATGAATCTCCCCTTTTCTATTCCTGTAACAAAGAAGACAGTCACCACAGATACCTCAGACTTTGCTTGGGTAGCAGTTTCTGGAGGTATAAGCATTCAAGATGTGTGGTACACCAAGGACAGATGCAAGCACATAAATATAAAAGGGATGCTTGACCTAATCAAGGCATTCAATTCTCTGTATCATCTTTGGTCCCTGGAATCTCTTCAAGTTGTTACAGACAATACCATGGTCATGTGGTACATAAGCAAGCATGGTGAAGCCACATCGTACTCCCCTTTACAGACTAACCATGTTAGCATGGGATATAGTCTCACAGCACAAACTCACTCTACAGGCATCCTACATGTTGTCAGAGAAAAAATTTGGGGCAGAAAAGCTGAGAAGGACAAGGGCAGACTCTCATAAATGGAAATTAGATCAGGGAAGGACAGACCCTCACAAATGGAAATTAGATCAGGGGGCTTTCCAAGATTTGATCCAGATGTGGGGAGTTTCTCAAGTAGACCTATCTGCCTCTTATCTGAACAATCTGGCAAGATTCTACTCCAGGACTCTATGCAGGAAGGCCTGGAAAACAGGGGTCTATGTTTACCCATCGAATGAAACAATCATCAATGAACACTTAACCTTGAACATCCATTTTATTGAACAGTCAAATCATTATAAAAAATATCATTGAACTGTAATAGCTGGCCAACAACAAGGAAATACCCCAGTGCATAACATAAACTAAACAAAACCTTTTTATAAATTTGCCCTTTCCCCACTGTAGTGTGATCTCAGAGTTGGTATATATAGTTGGGGGGGTTATGCCTTGGGCATGTTACTTACACTTTCTGTTCTTTCAGTAAGGAACTTCTGTGGATGTTCCAATTGTTGGATATGCATGGTTAGGTGCATACCAAAGGCGGAATTTGTACTAAATGATAGGTCTTATCAATGCAGAATACAGTGGAACAGTGACATCTTTCAACCTAGATGCCAAAACATTTTTATAAGTTGCACTGCATGGAATGATTTCTCACTACTTTAGATTTGTGATATTCAAAGGATAGATTATCCCAAAGTCCCAGACTACTGGGTTGACTCATGGGGTGTGTTATTGGTATAATAGTTACCAGGGGTGGATGACTTCCCAAAGGATATTATTATACATTTTTTGGCATTTAGTTTAAGTCCATGGTTCTGACACAAGTCATTGCCTGTGCCAGGTCTTCCTGGAGAATATCAGTGTCAGTGGGGGATACTATGACTGCTCCTGACTTGCAATCATCTGGAAATTTGGTCAACCAGAGGCCCTTCAAGTTGGCCTTGACTTAAGAGAAGTAGATGCTAAAAAGAAGTCATCCCATGACAGATCCCTGAGGGATGTGACTGGCATCTTCATACAGTTGGGCTTCCCAATTCTAACCTCCTGGGTCCTGTCTGTGAGACAGCTGGCTATCCACCTGGTGACATAAGGGTTTATACCTAACCTCTTGTCAACAATGCTCAAGTGGGGTATTGCATCAAATGCCTTGGCCAGGTAAAGGTAGGCATTGTGTACCATTTTCCCCTTGTCCATTGCTTTGGTGACCTTTTCAGAGAAGTCCGCCAGGTTGAGAAGATAAAACCTACCCTTGTTGAAATCAAACTAGATTGGGTCCAGTGTCTGAAGGTTTCTTATGTCATTATTTATCATTTCCATGATAATTCTTTCCATGGCTTTGCATATGAGACCAGCGAGACTTATGGGTCTGTAGTTTCTAGGGTCTGTATATGGCCCACCTTCGTGCAGAGGGATTTAAAAATTCTTTCTGGTTGATTTAATCTGATTAATGATAGCATAAGCATATTGCCCCTATTAAAATTAAAACACATCTTGGGCTGAAAATGTTATTTATAAAAAGATTTTAAGTAAGTTTTTTTATTTCTTATTGTTATGGAATGGTGTTTTCCAGAAAGAATTTTTAAAATTTCTCAACAAGTTAATTTTATATTTTTTACATGATTAACTATTATTGTTGTTTTTTAGACATTATGATATTATATTATTTTGTTATGTAATTTAAGAACATTGGGTGTCAAACAATGTTTAGTTGATTGTATATGAAAATGTTTATTTTACATTTACATTTTGTGTATTTAACACATTTTGATATGTAACACAATATTGTGTAGATGGATTGAAAGTATAGTTTTTTTTACTTCGAAGGGTTAATGAAGTTAGATTTAGGATATTCCTGTTAGATTGAGCTTTGTCTGATAGGGTAACTGAAGGGGTGGGATGTATTTGTTGTAGTGTAGGAGTGTATATAACATCAATGGAGTGGTTAAATGTGTTCATATTCTGAAGAAGTCTGTATAATAAAGACGAATCCTAGGTCAAATTCGTGTATCTGGTCTGTATATTTGACTCTACCATCTCTGGTCAACAGGGTCCTTCCGGGTGTTTTCTGTCAACTTGTTAGTAGTTTCGATTGGTGACTTCCTTGTGGTGTGAGAGAAAGATGGAGAACCTGGGCGGTGATTCTGAAACCAAGAGGCTGTTGGAGCGCATTAATCAACAGTTATGTGAGCATGCCAATCAGATAAAGCAACTCATGGAGTCACGGCATTCTGGTAATGAAAACAGTGGAAGTTTTAATTTGGGAAGTTTAGGCATCCCATTAACTCAACCCACCCCTGATGTAGAGACTGCTCCTCCAATGAATTCTGGTAGTGCTAATGTTAGCCAGCGGACTGAGAATGCTAATGCTCATATTGGTGTAGATTGTCCAACTTTCAACAAATTTCAATGGAAGACCAACAATTTTGATTTTCAGCAGGTCAGTTCCAGCAAAAATATTGTCAAGAAAGCCAATCAAACCTTGGTTAGTCGGCTAAAAGATTTTGACAAGAAACTGTTTAATATGAAGAAGTTACAGATCGAAAACAGTTACCTGCAAAGGAACATTGATTTGGGGTTAGTGCCACGAGGGTTGCAACTGTGGAGATACCCCAATGGCATTAGCAATAATGCCGAAATGATAGATGAGGTGCATAAGCTGTTTGATCAGACTGGGACTGAGCTCATGAGAATTATGATCAAACACAATGATTCTCTTATTGCTCAGTTTATACAGGAGTTGGAAGAGGAAAATGAGGGTATATTAACTGATTTAAACTTTGAACATTATCAAAATAACTACAATAATATATTGGCATCTATTGACAACAGTTGTGCCAATATTTATCAAAGAAAGCTTAGCAAAATTAACAGAGACTCTAATGAATATCAAAACCAAAAGGTGTATCCGTTGTCGGTGGGTAACCATAGACATACAACGGCAGCAACCAATGACGAACCGGAAGCAGTACAGGAAATGGAGAGGCAGCAGGAAGTGTATAATAAGGGAAGTGAGCAGAGTGGATTCCCTTTAGATGCAGGCCCCAGGATGTTGGAGAGGCTGAGAAACTGCCAGCAGGGGAGTCAGCAGCCACCGATGGAAGAGAATCACCAATTTTACAGACAGGGAGTGAGACCGAAGAGACGGAATTATGTGCAGCACTTTTACGAACCCCAACAGGGCGAGTGGCGGTAGACTGTTTAAGTGATCCGCTACTGGAAGTAAGTGTTTATTTGGAGCACCAGTGTTATAACACAGAAACAAGTATTTTTAACATTTTTGAACATGTTAGTGAAAGTACTGAATTAAGGGTTGATGAAAGACCGATGATACCACTGGGTTTAGGGTGTACGGACTTTATGGACATTAGTAAAAGTGAAGTTAATATAAGTAAAAGTGAGTCAATGGCTTTTAAGCCAGTTTGTGATGTTGAAATGTATGACATGTTAGATGTTATTGATTTAACTCGGGGGGGGGGGAGTAGACACTGTTTATTTAGTTAATTCATCCATTATTTTAAATGGCCAAGGTGATTATAAAGTATATAACTATTCTAGTAAACCAATAGGGGAGGAGCATGCTGAATTGTTATCAAAAGGCTTTTCTTTTATACCTTTGAAAAGAGGGAATGTCGCTGAGACCCTGATAGATTTAAAAATGTTTACCAGAAAAATGAATATCAAGATGTTTTTTGACAATTATTGTCAGCAAGAAAATACTGGCCTAAGAAAGCCAAGTAAGTTTATTCCGCCATCAAATGGAACTGTGAGTTTATATGAAAAAGTTTGTGAGATGGAAATCAGAGAGCATATGAGGGCAAGTAGAACCTTTGGTAATAGAAGGGCCTTTGATCACATTAATAATCTGAACAGAGAAGAGGAAATACTATTAAGGGATATGGTTAATGACAAAACTGTCAGATTTATGAAGCCGGACAAAGGGAATGGCATGGTTATAATGGATAAAAATGATTATATAGATTACATGTTAGCCATGTTAGCTACTGACACCTATGAGGAAAGTAGTATTAACCAGGTACATATTGCATACCAAAAAGTAGATATATTAATTGATGATTTATTAATGCAGGGACAGATTGATGAAACCAAGCATTATTTCCTGGCAAATAAATTTCCTAAGGTCAGTAGCATTTTTGGTATACCAAAATTGCACAAAGGTTTGGACAACATTCAATTTAGGCCAATTGTTGATGGGAAGAAGGGAAAAACATTTTTTATCAGTAAATTCTTGGATTATCACCTGCAAGGAGGTTTGAAAGTGTTTAGATACATAACTAAGGACTCCTGGGATTTTTTTGAATAAATTAAAGGTAGTTCAAATTAGTGACCACACAGTGTTATTAACGATTGATGTGTGTAATTTATTTTCGGACATTCCAAATGAAATAGGGTTGCAATGGTTAGAGCAACAATTATATAAAACTGGTGTATATGAACAGGACCATATAAATACTTTTGTTACCTTAAAAAAAAACTGGTGTAGCAATGGGAGCTGCGTGTGCTCCTATTTATGTGAATTACATTATGGCCTACTGGGAGCAATAGTATGTTTTCACCAGTGAATATATGAAGTATATACAACAATACACCCGTTTTTTGGATGACATATTTGTGGTATGGGATGGGCCAATTGAGGTCATGAAGGCCTTTATAGATTATATTAATTGTACAGTACAATTTTTTAGGTTCACCTATGAATATAGTAGTGAGGAAATTTCATATTTAGATGTAAAATTGAAGGTCAATCATGTGGAAAAATGTTTGGTTTCTGGTACATACAGAAAGCCTATCTTTTCCAATTCTTACTTGAGCTACCAAAGCTGGCACCCTAACCATCAGAAAAAAGCGATAGTAAAAGGACAAATGGTTAGGGCAGCCAGAATGGTAAGCAAAAGTCAAGATTTTCTAAAAGAAATGGAGTTCATTAAAGGTATATTCATTAATCGTGGATATCCTGTTGAATTGTGTGATTCCATTATGGAGGAAGTGAAATGTAAGAGGTTTAGTGGTATTTATAAGGAATTTTTAATCCATGATTACTACGATGGAGGGGCACAAGTAAATACAGTTATTGGAGAAGTAAAAATAACAAAAAATTAAATTGATGTTGATACCAGTATGGGGGAAACATTGTATTTTATCACTACATACAATTATGATGTGGCTCACATAGTGGGAATAAAAAATAGAAATTGGAAGTTATTAAAATTGGATAGTAACTTATGGAGAAAATTGAACAACCCCCCAAAAATCGTATATAGGAAAGGGAAGTCTTTTAAACAATTGCTTGAGTCAGCTGCAAACTCCAGTTGGGAGAATGTTAATTCACACAGGAGTAAAGGGACTTTTAGGTGTGGTAGATGTAGTGTTTGTAAATATATTCTTGTTACAGGTGATAAAATTATTATTGAGGGAGAGGTTATTGGTATACATGGCCATTTTGATTGCCATGTTAAAAATGTTGTATATATGGCTAAATGTGAAGGTTGTCTGGCCTTTTATATAGGGAAAACCTGTAGGATGTTCAGGGATAGAGTTAGCGAACACATCCTGGATATTAGGCACATGAAAAATACTAATGCCTTAGTTAGGCACATAGAGCAACATCCAGAGCACAGATTTAGATTTTGTGTAGTACAGTAAATAAAAAAGGATGGTCAGGGTGCAGTATTGGATGTGCATCTTGATATTTGTGAAATGAGATGGCAATTGTCATTAAATGCTACAGTATTTCCAGGAATTGATGAAAGCATAAGCATATTGCCCCTATTAAAATGAAAACACATCTTAGGTTGAAAATGTTATTTATAAAAAGATTTTAAGAAAGTTTTTTATTTCTTATTGTTATGGAATGGTGTTTTCCAGAAAGAATTTTTTAAATTTCTTAACAAAATTCGTGAAAGTTAATTTTATATTTTTTATATGATTAACTATTATTGTTGTTTTTTAGACATTATGATATTATATTATTTTGTTATGTAATTTAAGAACATTGGGTATCAAACAGTGTTTAGTTGATTGTATATGAAAATGTTTATTTTACATTTACATTTTGTGTATTTAACACATTTTGATATGTAACACAATATTGTGTAGATGGATTGAAAGTATAGTTTTTTTACTTTGAAGGGTTAATGAAGTTAGATTTAGGATATGCCTGTTAGATTGAGCTTTGTCTGATAGGGTAATTGAAGGGGTGGGATGTATTTGTTGCAGTGTAGGAGTGTATATAACATCAATGGAGTAGTTAAATGTGTTCATAGTCTGAAGAAGTCTGTATAATAAAGACGAAACCTAGGTCAAATTCGTGTATCTGATCTGTATATTTGACTCTACCGTCTCTGCTCAACAGGGTCCTTCCTATTGTTTCTTGATAGACAGGACACCCTTATGTACATTTTAATTGTGTTGCCAGAATAATCTTTTTGTTTGTTTTTAACTGGCAACCTGAGAGGTGTGAAAATTGTCCATTATCAGACATTTGGGCTAATTAAAAATATTCCCATGTTTCTGCTGGTTCCAAAGGCAGCAGTGATAATATTTTAGCTCCATATCAATTATTTAGGCTCTCTGTTTTAATAACATGTTTTGAGGTAATTTTTTAGCTGCACAATATTGTTAGTATATATTAAAGTGAGAAGTTATACGCTTAAAACATTTAGACAGAGTAATCAATGTAATGTGACTGAAATCTCTCATGTATTACAGTAGCTATTCTAGAATATGGGGATATTGAAAATAAGAATATAGTGAAAGATTATACAGAAATACACAATGGGAAAAGACCAAGTAAGTTTAATCAGTATAAAGTATGCATTATTTATGATCATGAATTATATATTAGTACTGAAATGATATGTTTCTGGCAGCTTATAGGGGATATAATAATATAATATGAAAGTTATTATGGTGCCCATATATGTATATATCTGAAATTATTTTAATTGTAGGCAGATAGTGGTTTAAAAGCTAATTATATTTAGAATGAATATTTCATAAAGGAATGAATGTGTGTAAGTTTTTTTTCATACAAAGGCACAACAAAAGTTAAGAAGGTTTGTGAAGGAAATATGCCTGATTAAAAGATTGTTGTATAAGTGCACTAGCATTCACATAAATAATGGGTGATAAGAGTTCCAGCTGTTAAAGAAAATGGCATGTGACTACTTAATGGAATTCAGACAGTCTACAAATACCCAATAATGTGAGTGTTGGGGAGCGTTTGAAGCCTGGCAGTTAGTGCGGTGGATTGAAACTATGAGCTGTTGACAAACTGTTTCTTCTTTCATCTGTCTACTATACGACTCTGAGCAGGTTACTTAACCAGACAATGCTCTGGGGCTTTTGGGAAACTGATAATTTCTTTGATTTAATACCTGTTAACTACCCATGAACCTAAGGATAAGACAAATGTTGGAATGATACAAACCTACTAAATCATAACAAGGGAGATGAAATTAAAACAGATGCTCTTTTTTTACTACCATTGTAATTTAGATTTTTTTTTAAATAATATACATACAAATAACCTATATAAAACAGTTATTCGATGATGACTGCACACTTTCTTGTGTGTGTGTGTGTGTGTGTGTGTGTGTGTGTGTGCATATGTGTGTATACATATGTATATGTATACATATAGATATAATATATATATATTTATATATATCTATATCTATATATATATATATATATATATATATATATATATATATATATGTGTGAGACCACCTTACAGCTAGCTTTCTTGTGGTCTTGCCCATTCCCAACTGTGGTGCAATCTAGGAGATGGTATATATAATTAGTAGGGGGTGTGAGGGGCAGGGGGCTCACTGTCTTGTGAAAGCTTCTATTGTTGATGTACTGTAATGTTAGCCTGATGTGTGCCTGTTTGATGTTCTGGCCTTTACTGATATATATCACACATGCAGAGAAATATATATCTATATAGAGCTATCTATCTATTTTTATATATAGTATACAGATTTAAAATATGTGCAACTAGCATTAGCGGTTGTAAGAGATTAAAAAAGAATTAAAACAGTAGCCAAATTGGATTTGTATTCAAACTGGGACCTTGAGTTCCATGGAAGGAAATTAGCTTATTTGTAGTTTAATTATCCTTAATATTCTTAACTTTTTACCCCAGAATTCAATAATGCCTACACTAATGTATACTACTCTGGGTACAAGGGACAACACAGACATAACTCACACCTTCTTCCTCCTAATTTTAGTTTTCCTACTGATATTATTGCAGATTTAAATATTGACAGAAATTCATAAAGGTTACCACAAAGTGTAGACTACATGTAGACTTAGTATAATCTTTCTGAGCGACAAGAAAGCACAAAAACTGTGATAAAATGAGAATGTTCTTGAAAACATATCATGCAGACTTAGTGCAGGCTTTGTTGAATCTTGTCCTATGCTTTTTTGTCCATGTCAAATAAAATGAGCTTTCGGGCATCCATTTTACATTTATTTGCAAGCAGCCATTATTCTAAAGATCTGGGTTATTATGGAGATCACAGAATACCACCCAATTAGTTACAGAAATATGTGAGTAATATAAGATGTCATCTTTAAAATGTATTTATTTAAATGCACGTGGTCTTAACAATAAGAGAGACAGATTTCAGTTTTTAAATTGCATGAAACACAAGTGGCTTTTTATAAGAAACTCATTTATTGCAAGATGATATTAACAGATTAAATACAAAAAATATACAGTACTAGCAAGTTCTAGCTTTAAAGATAAGAGAAGGGAAGCAACAATTTTATGTATTAATTATATTATAATTCCTAGGGTTACTGACTCATACAGTGATTATAAAGATGAATGGTCATTATTGAATGTAAAAAAATCGTAACCTTGACAAATATGTACTGGATTCTCAAAAACTGGACCTAAATTGTCTAGAAAGTATCCAGAAATATTAATTTTGAATATAAACAGAAATATAACAATGGCAGGAGACTTTACATATTTTGGGAAATGATACTGGTGCAATTAACAAAAATATAGAATTTCAGCATCTTCTAAGGCTTTAGTAAACTTTAATGACTTGCTTAATCTTATATATACTAATGAATTTTCTGAGTCAAATTCTTTGTTTTATGCTCATTACTCTTATAGATGTGGTAGCAGTCAAGAATCAATAGGGTATATCATTCAAATGATTTGGCTTCTAAAATAGGCAAGTTAAAGGCAATAATCTGTCATTTATAAGATCATAATGTAATTACTTACACAGTAATAAATTCAAGAAAACTGGCTTCTTGTAGTAGACTACCAGTTATAAGGCTGTGGGTTCTATTCCCACACCAGGTAGACAAATTGCTGATGATGAAGTGCAGCATGAGATTCTTTGGATGAAATGTTAAACTGAGGTCCCATCTCTTTGAGAATATGGAAGCTCAGGTGGATGTAAAATATCCCACAGCACCTATCAAAAACATAAGGGGACCTTTATTTAACACAACATAAAAATATTATTTACATATTTACAGATACATATGTTCACGTTTCTGTATTTTACTAGTTATCATTTTTCTTACATTATCTTCATAGTTATTCTTCCATAATTGCCCCCCACTCCTTCTTCCATAACCATAATCTAATTTTTCACAATATATCTGACAAAATCCGTTTCCCATTAAACAAAACTTCATTTAATCTTTTATTCCAAATAACCCATATTGCATAAATTCTTACCTACCTTTCTCACAGTCATTCTTATAATATCCATACATAATCATATTCAAATCTATATTGTTTATGTCATTAATATTCTGAAAAAGAAATTACTTATACAACTTTTTCCAGTTTCACCACTCTTACATGAAATTAATGCTCTGCTGTCTCTCCCTTGCCACAAAATAAACACACTCTTTCAAGTTTTTTTTTTATTTGGCATATTCCCCTTTACTGGTAACATGTTTATTACAATTCTCCATAGTAAATCCTGACATTCTGCTATCTTGGTACACCACATTTACCTTACCATAATGGCATTAATGACTTCTTCTAATACATTTTCCCATGGATTTACAAAATAATATTGTTCCATCACATTATTATACCACATTCTTCTAGCTCTCTATATCATCAAATTTTATTTTTCATGTTAATATTTTTTCTTGATAATTTTAAATGTCTTCATTTTTGTGTCTTTTTCTTATTCTCATCATCTCTCAGAAATTTTTGTACTTATATTTAAACATTCTCACTATTAATTTCTCATTCTCTTCCTTTACCCACTTTAATACTCTATACAGGTTTATAGAAACAGAATAAACAACTGGATTTAGTAATTTCAATCCCCCTTCACTCATATGCAACACATCTCTTTTCATTGGGTTTAATCTTGAACCCATATGAAAGAAAACACCAGTTGCCTAATTTCCTTTTTATATTTTTTATGGGCTCTTATAAACATTTGACAAGTATGCTATTTTCAATTAATACAGACTTCACCAGATAAACCATATTCACAAATGCTAATCTATGTGTTCTCCACAGAAAACATATTTACTTCATATCTTTTATCAAACCCTCCTATTGCATCATGACTACATAATTTCTCCCAAATTTTATTCCTACCAAAGACAGCTAATTCTTTGAAAAATATACACCACAGTTTTATCACATCACCCAAACCCTTACTTTTATCTTTATTCAAGGTCATGCCTATTTCTTTTTAGCATCCATGCAGACAAACCAAAGCTTTCTCAATCCTCACCCATATTTTGTTCTTAGTAACTAACACTATATCATCTGCTTATGTCAAAGCTACTGGAATAACCACCTCCTTTTGTATAGCAGCTTTCATTTTGTAAGGTACTTCATTCAATATCACATTCATTACCAATGCAAACAATATTCCACTCATGGGACATCCTCGTTTTATACCACACCATGCATATTTCTTTACTCAACCACCTATTCACTAACACTCTCACTCTATTATTTTGATATGCTGACAAACACACTCTCCTAATTCTGTTACATATTCAATACTTCTAACATCCCACAAAGCATCATGTCCTACTGTATCAAATGCCTTGCTAATAACATCTACCATAAGTTTCCCTTTTAGTTATAATATCATACACAATTTCTCTCACAACAAATAACAATTATTTTTTTTTCCATAATATCCATCATCCTTCCTTCCATTCTCCTCTGTATTATTCTCAGAAACATTTTATAATTTGTGCTTTTTAGTGTGATCGCTCCAGTTTTTTTATTTCATTCTTCTCATCTTTCTTCCATATAAATTTTAATATCTCACTACATAATCCTTCGTAAACGAACCCTACCTTCAACCACTCATTCAGTACATTTACAACATACTCTCTTTGCCAGTCCATTAATTTATTTTACATTTCATACCCTATACCATCTGGGCTTGATACTGAATCAGTTTTACTTTCCTAAGTACTCATCCAATTCACTAAAAGTCATTTATTTTTCAAATTCTTCCTTAACCTGTTCTGGATTTTTTTTTTATTTTCCATTCTCTTTCTCTCTTATTTTCCTTCTTTTTACTGTTATACTTATTTTCCACATGCTGCACTGCAATACTCATAATTTGCTCTTGTCTTCTTTTTACAACTCCTTGTACATTTTTAATTTCCCTTATTATATATTAATATCCTGTATTATTTTACCAAAATATGCAGATACATCCTCCCTTCTCCCTTGTAAATAATATCTCTGCCCTAAACAGTAACGTCTTCATTTTTTCTTGATTTCTTTTATACATTTCTTATACTAGAGCATAATACTCTCTTGTGTTATTATCCAAATTCTGTAATATATCACTTCACTTTATCTTCCTTTCTTATATCAACCTACCATTGAGAAAACACTTTTATGCTTCTTTTTTTTTTAAATCTGATCCACTATACAGATCAGTTTTTATAGAAGTCCTTCATAGTTATATGATCCTTCCATAACTGCAATATTTCTCACTTTCCAGTTTTATCACATAATTGCTCATTTATTCTTTTCATTCCCTTTCCTGTTTTAACACACTCCCTTTCTCCCATCATCTCGATCCATATCCCTAAATGGTCTGAAAATCCTATCACAAGTATATCTCCATCTGCTACACCCAAGCCTTCAGATAATTTAAAATAATCAGTTTCAGACCCAAGTGCCTCTTCTATAAGTCCATTGACTTTTACAACACACATCAAATTTACCACATTTTATCACTTCCTGTATTTTTAACATCTTCTCTTTTTTAACATTTTCCCTGACATCACAATTACATTTCCATGTTGTTATAATTATGTTAACCACCACACAGTCCAATAGATTTTCTCTTTCCTTGATAGTTATATATGCATATAATGCTATAATTCTATAATTGTGTTCTCTCTCTACCTCACAGCCGTAACAGTTAACCTTTCCATCCTTACCAATGTTACATCTAGTATTTTCACTGTTTTGTTACACAACAAAGCCACTCCAGAACAGTGCTCACTTCCTAAGTTCCTTATTATATTTCCGCTCCACAACTTTTTGTCTGCAATCTTTCTTCTCTTAATGGAATGTTACATCCCCTAACAGAATAACATCCGCATCACATTTAGCACACCATTCCAGTATCCCCATCCTTCTAACAGAGTTAAGAATACTATTCACATTTACTAAAAGTGCTCTGAAATTGCTGCTTTTCCTTCTTTTTTAAGTTTATGGGAAATATTTTCAAATTTTTGTTTTCTTATTTTTTACTCTTTTCCAAATCAAAAATTTTTCATGTGTTAATGCACAAATGATCCTTGATCCACAGACTCAGATTGTTCACTGGCTAGAATTAAAAAAATAATTATTAGTGTCAACCCCTACTCTTGGCCTCTCTTCCTGCATGCTCTCTCTCTCTCCTCATTTTCTCTGCCATACTTCTTCTACAGCTTCTTTTTCACCTAGTTCACCACATTCCCCAACCTCCTGTTGTCCTTCCTTGTGTATGTTTTCACCCTTTACCTCAGCCTCTTGCTGTCCTTTCTTGTATATGCTCTCCTCCATCACCCCTTTTTTTCATTATATACTGTTTGCTCCTGACAATTCATCCAAAGGTGTTTTTTTTACACAACCTGTATTCAGGCACACATCATTTTGCAGTATGTCTTTTCTCCCCACATTGGTTGCACTGCACATTGTTGCAATCATTTAAATTAAAAAAGTCCCCACTCAGCCACAACAATACATAGCAACTATTTCACCATGTTTTTTAAATATTTCAAAAGAATTTCCAACCTCCACCCTCCATTCCATAGGTTTCTCTCATCTCTAACTTTCACACTATTACTAATGTTATCAACAGTTTCATACAGATTCTACATGAATTTTTTAACATCATCTCCCCACTAACAGAATAACATCCACATCACATTTAACTGTTTTTATTAACACTTAAGTTACTGCTAGAAAACAAATAATTGTTTCAGAGATAAATGCCCTTTTTGTTAAACAGTTCCAGAAATGTTATCATCAGTCCATCAATTTCAAATGTTAAGTCACAGAGCCATTGTTGCAATTATATTTAAAAGACCACATTTCTTGAGCTTTAAAACCCAAAACAGTTACCAAATTGCCCCATTATTCTCAAAGTTGGTCTTCTTGTTAAAAATCGGTTTTACTTACAGTTTGTTGTTGCTCTCCTTTCTTGCCTTCTATCATTGCAGTATACATTTTAGTTATTCTATTATCTGCTGCCACAAAACCAGACCCCTTCTTATTTTGTAGCTGTTTTCCTCTTTTACTTTCTGTTACTGCCACATAGGTTTTTACTGTTGCATTCTCTGCTGCCATTTCCTCTCATTCATTTTCCACATCCTTAGCACATCTGAAAAAGTTGTCAGCAATTTTACCCCATGAAACAGCAGAACTGTCACCTGGATCATCCTACTTGATTATTTTTAAAACAGCATCATCTGCAAGCTATCCTAAAACCAGTTCTTTTATCTCCACCACTTTCACAGACTTCCTTCCTTCTCCAAAAAAAAAAACAAACAAAAAAACAGATAACCAATTCTCATTTGTAACACCCACCACACAGGAATATTTATCTACATTCTGAATCTTCATATCAAACAAATGTTTCTCCAAATTCTCACTTTCCACCTCCAAACTCTCCATAGTTTTTCTCTTTTCCTCCATGCTGCTAGTTCATTTAGACCTCTTCCTTGCTGTTGTACAATCCCTCGGATTCCATCTACCAGTTCCCAAGAATAGGGGAAGCACCCTGCTGCTCTGCCCAAGTTTCCAAGACCTGGGGTCTCCTCTAAAAAGAGGCAACTAGCCTAGTGGGGCTTACCCAGTCAACAAAGGATGAATAAATAAATAAATAAATGGAATTAAAAAAGTTAGAAGATTTTAAATTGATCTCTAACAGTAATACAACACAGTTCTTAGACTTTATTAATACTGATAAGGTTTCTGATGTAGTCCTATGAGACTTGATGAAAACATACTTGTATGGCAAAGTCTGAAATGAATTATACTAAAAAGTAATGTGATAAAGAATTATTGAAACTGTAGAAAATTATAGACATAATAAACTTAAAAATATAAAAGAAGAAAAGGCCTGTTATCAGAAATGAAAAATAAAATCCGAATACAGAGTGTCAGAAGATCCTATAGCATAAGGTTTATATTAGTTTAGAAAAAAGTGAATTATATTGATATTCTCCCACTTCTAAAGCTTACAAAATTAGCTCTTAGATCCAAAATGAAAGCAAAAACTAATCACATCAATAGTATGAATATCTCTGACAGTAATATGAAAGATACAAGGATGGAAGGAATTCTGGAGTATTTTAAAATCAATGTCAGAAAATTAATGCACAAAACAATAAGTGTAGAAAATGAAAAAGTAACTGATGCCTTTTAAAGAGAGAAATATTCAGAAAATTATTTCTGAGCAAATAGAAAAAAAATTCTGTAACAGAAGTAAAGGAGCTAATTAGAAGATTGACAAAAGATAATAAAAAGTAATAATGGTATAATTCTTGAATCACATAAAATATTACCTCACAATGTCTTTTCCTTTATAGAAAGCTTTCACATAAGTTAAAGCTACATTTAACATATCTTCATCATGAAAATATACAATAATTTTCCCTTAATTAAAGCAAGGTTAAGATCCATCTATCTTCTCTTCCTACAGACCTGTATCATTACTGAATTTTGATTACAACATTTTTATGACAACCCTTTTGAATTGATTAAACAATATATGACTTGCATTAATATAGAAATACCAATATTCCATAAGAAAACAATAACATTAAAAGAATAATTACTTTAATTAATTAATTATAAAATTAATGCTAAACAAAACTATGTATAATTAGCTTGGATCTAGATAAAGCCGTTGATTAGGTAAACTTGTCTTATTTAATAGAAATATGCAGAAGTTCAAGCAAGTTTATATCTCTCATTAATTATCTTTATCAAAATACTTTCTCCTATGTTAAACTATCTTTTATTTTATTTTATTTTATTTTTTGGTCAGTGAATATAAGCAAAGAAATGAATCAAGGTTGTACTTTGTCTCCTTTATCATTGGCTTTGGCTATTAAGCCTGTAGCCAATTATGTAAAGTTTAACACTGATACAATAGGATTTAAAATAAATGATCAACATACTTCCAAAATTCACTTATTTGTTGGGGATATACTGGTCACAATCAATAATATTGACTCTTCACAAATACATGTAAAAAAATCATTAGAATATTTTGAATTGATTTCAGGTATACAGTTCAATCAAAATAAAACTTTGCACCTTATTAAGTAATAAAAAGTTAAATTATCTGATGGAAACTAATAGCAAATTTAAATGGGATAGTAAGGAGACTAAATACGTAGGAATAATTCATGCATTCAATTATAAAGAAATAGCAACAGTAAATTGTAAAAATATTTTAGACAGTGTTTAAACAATAATAAATACGTGGAATAAGTTATTCTTTTCTGCAAAGACAGGTCACTTTTAATCAAAATAGTTATTTTCCCAAAAATGCTATATATTATACAGACTTTAGTTCATTTTAAAAAGCACATTAAACAATTACCAGCATTTGTTTGAAGTTTTTATAGCACCCCAAACAAACTTAGAATGGCTTTGGGAAATCATATGGGAAAATGGAAAGATGGTGGAACTGCATTTCCTGACCTAGAGACTTATGCTATAGCTTCAGTTATTAAAACATATATTCATAGGTAAATTCTAGGCAAATCTGTCTTCAGAGTATTACATACCTAGCCAAAAACCAGATAGTGACCAAAGGTGAAAAGTAAACCCTCTACCTTGTGTGAAGTAAAGACCTTAACCATAATGCCAACCCCAAATTATTAACATCACATATGTTGATTAAGCTATTATTATTACCTATTTGTATGCTTAATGGTTAATTTGTGACTGTTCAGTCAGTTGGAAAAAATGCATTAAACCATTTGGTTAAATAAAAAAAAATGTAAATATATATAAATCTCCTTTATGTACAAGTCATCATCATCACTTGTACGTAAAGGAGATTGAACTTTCAGAACACTCAAGCCTTCACTTAATGAGTGCCACAGTATGGCTGGCTTATGTTTGCTCCCATGCATTCCTGGTTGAATTTCTTACCTGCATCTGGTGGGAGGTAGAAAACAAAGATAGCAAGGATGGTGATGAGGATGCAAGGCAAGATGATATTCAAAATGTAGAAGAGAGGTTTCCTTTCAATAATGAGGAAGAATGTGATGTCTTCATAAAGATCATCTCCAAGTATGGTGTTTTTTCGTGATGGCCGATGTCGAATCTCCCACTGCCCATTTTCTGTAACAGCATCAGAAATGTTAAGAGTACAGGAAAACAAGATATTCAGTACAAAACTTCCATTATCATATTTTTTCTTTTGCAATCTGTCTGACTTGCTGCTATCACTGTTACACTCTTAGACCATTCCACCCTTCACCTTGCAGCATTCTCTCATGTGTCCTATGCTGTATATTGAACCACAACACCAGGAAACACATTGCCTAGATTTTATTTCCTTGGTTACATTTTAAATTGATCTGATGAGGATCACATCACACTTTCTTGAATACTTGGCTTTCTTTCTAGTGTGCCTCATATCTTCTTACACATGTAAAAATGAAGGTTTTGAATTAGTTAAAAGCAATGGTATATCAAATGCAGAAAATTGCAATGCTCTTTATCCCATTTCTGAAATCTTTAAGTTAAAATGTGGCATTTTAGTAGTTTGGTATTTTAGTTAAAACTTCAAACATTTACACTGTGCTACAAAAGTTCACTTAAATTAGAAAGTATGAAAGCATATCAAAAATGAAAATATATGTCAATTTTTAAGTAATGAATTGAAAGAATTAAATAAAATGTTTAAGGAAAACATAAATGGACTGTCAGTAATCCAGATATAAGAAGTTATAGGCCAAAGCAGTGAATTGCATGCCAAAATGCATATGGGGAAATTAAGCTTTTCTTTATTTTTTACAAAGGGTAGCCTTATTGCACCTCATATGTGTGTAAAAAACCCAATACCCTGGACTTCTTTATACTCACTCTAAGATCCCACAGCCTAAGAGAAATGGTAAAATGCATTTTGAAGTTTAATCCCTCTCTGACCAAGTTGTAAACAATTAAGTGTGGTGTGGTATATGTGGTCTTGCCCAGAAACATGATTTTAACTTTATTTATTTATGATATGTAATATTTATTTATATGGTTATATCAATTCAATACTGTGTTATTTTAGACTGAATTAACTGTGGCAAGATGCATTTTGATGTAAAGAGGTTAAGACGTTTCGATTAATACCAAGCTGATGATTTGCCTTAATGTAGGGAAACCCTCTCTCACTTCCAGAAACATACAGTTTGTCTAATCCAGTTTGATGTGCCCCCCCACTCTCAAAACAATGCTGGTTTACAGAGACTGGCGCTAGGCTGCTTAGTATGTTCATAGGGATATAGTAAAAGACAAAGGGACAAAGACACGGAACAGACACAAGATGCTGCTAGCAGTGGGTCCTTGAAAAGCAGCTTACTGCACATTATACTAGTATTATGAGCCACATGATTAACTGATACCACAGAGGTTCTGTCTGAGTTATCTACCAGACAACTTTAATGTCCTGTAATGTACAAGGTCTGTAAATATCACCTCCCAGTTGGTGCCAGTCTGTTCACCATCAGTGGTTTACCTTATGTAAAATATACTGCAATTTACCTATTCCAGTACCTACACTGGCTGTATGCAACTTCAAACCTACTGATGTACCTTTTACCTAAAAACACCATTCTCCTGTATAACTTATCACTGTATACCTTACTCACATTTCAGAATACATTTGTACTGAAAGATCAGCCTTCCACAAAAACACAAGGTCAGCTGTTTGTCCTGTTAAAACACTGCTGAAAATTTTGTTTTTCCCAGATTTACCTCTGCATAGCTACTTTTTTTATAGTGATGTAGAACTGAACTCTGGTCCCTTAAGTTTCATAACACTTACACTTAATTTTCACTAGCCTCTTCAATACCACCAAACCTAATGTAAGCATTCACCTTTATTCATCAAGAGACTCGCATAAATGACTAAAAACAGCCAGTTTTAATTCGGGTATAAATTAGACTTCCTTGAAGCCTGTTTATCCCTATACAATTCTGACATAATTTAAATTTCTGCAGTGTGGCTAAAGGAAAAAACTCTCAAGTTATATTTCTGCACCTTTTCTGTAGAGACAATGGACTTAGTGAAATAACTGGGTGGAGGTGCAGCTATACTTCTAATTAAGAAAACATATTATTTATTTATTATTGTATCAATTTATTAACAGGGAAATTTCACTGGACAAAGAGTTCCTTTTCAGGGGCAACCCTGGTGCACTGTCTGGGTTAAGCGACTCACTCAGAGTGACACAGTAGGCAAATGGAGGCAGAAGGAATCACACCTGTACCCTTTACTACAGGAAGTATCTCTTTAAAAACTCAGAGCAGAAAAGCTGCAATGGCACCCCATTATGGGAATAGAATTTCTGTCTCTTGCATGACAGGTGGGGATACTCACCACTATACTACAAAAAAGACAGGCTATAACAAGAAATGCATACATTGGCAGAAATGCATTTTGATGTAAACAGGTGCAGGAATTGCAAGCAATGCCTTAATGTAGGGAAACACTCTCTCTTGCCATTTCTGGAACATACAATTTGTCTATTCCCCAGTTTGAATCCCACCATCCCAGGACACACTGAAAGTAACTTTTTTAAAGTCAGCTCTTAGAGAAGTCCACTTCTCCCAGTAAGATGTTACATTGGACTGTTTTGTATCATTCTGTGGAAGAAGACACTAAAATATTTCTCTGTTTTGGGACTTCTAAAATGGTTGCACACTGATCAACAGCTTAACTTCAGCTCTCCCAGTATTAAAAAAATACACTGAGAGATAAGAGCTAGTAATTATGACAGTTTTAGTAAAATTCAGTTACTGGCTTGTAAGTACATTGTCTGGATACCAGCAAAGAAGAAACTTGAAGCTCCTGAAAGAATATCAACTAGAAAAGGTGAAGAGAAAACAGTGAATGCACATAATCCTGCAGTGGTGCAGCAAAAGGTAGTTCAAGCTCCTTGGTACAAGAGATGGCTTCCAGTAATTTAGGGGAAAATAAATCAAATGTGCCTAGAGATGATTAAAATAAATGAAACATGAAGTATATCAACTCAAATAAAAAAAATGGAAAAATGGAAGAAACTTTAAACAGCTATAGAGATGAACCAACAGTAGCTGAAATGAAGAAAGGGCTGTCTGAGCTTGAGACTGCTCAAGAAGATATGTTTCAATAAATAGTACAGTTGGGAGGACAGAGCATGCAAAGAAAACCTGGGATTTTCTGCTGAACCAGAGAAACTGGAAGGAAAAGACTGTGTTAATTTTATGGAAGCAGGAATAAGCAACTAGACTATTTCACAGCAGGACTTATAAATTTAAAGGACACATTGTGTGTATGCTCCAATTATGGCCATGAGAAAGCAGCCAAGACCTGTATTAGTAAAGATGCAATCATGCCAGGAGAAAGAGTTGATCTTGACAAAACTGTGCTAGAAGGGCAACATATTAAAAATTGGAGACAGAGTACTTGTGCAAAATTATCATTTACTGTACAGCAGGCAGAAGAAAAGCAAATTTATCCTGACAGTTAGGGAATGTAAAGAGGTGAGTGTATGATTTAAGCTACTGTATCCAGCAGTCTTCACAATATTTTTTCCTAAAAGATCAAAGCCATTTTTGATGCAGAACAGGCTAAGGAGGAAATACAAAAGTTTGTCCAACAAAAAGTTGGCCATCAAATAGAAGGGGACTCTAGTTCTCATTCTTTTGATGATAACACTCATACAGAGACTTTGCAATGAAACCTTTTCCAATTTTGAGAGGAAAATGACTGAGAGACAGAAAAAAAACATGAGTTGACTAGAAGAATCAGGAGTACCTTGGACTTAAACTGGGGTCTGGGGTTGGGAGATGGAGATGCGTATGAAGAAGAAGAAAAGTAACACTGAAATTAGTGAATAAATATGAGACTACAAAGCATCAGTCACATTTGCGAAGTATGCCTTTTCAAGAAAAGTGGCTGAGAAAGACTGGACTTTTGTTGACTTTGTTAAATTTGTCATATCATGTCATTAATGTATGGAAGGACACTAAAAAGGAAAAAAAAGGGAAAAAAAGAGTAACTGTAAATAAAATGATTTTTCTTCTTAATTATATTTGTACAAAACATTTCATGATATAAACTGCATGTTACATAGCAAAACATTTTCAGTGGTTCTTATATGTGATACAGTTACTAAGGTAAACAAGTACGAATGCTTACTATAAAATAAGAGAACACTGTGAATGTAATGAAAAGTTTTCCTTTACCAAATAAATGTTCAGTGTGAGTTGAGATGTCTCCAGCTGGGGGCAGCTCTACATTCTGTTCTTATGTTTCCATGGAGACAAGCTGACTACAGCTCCAGACAATACATTTTGAAAGCTCAGGACATTGTATGCTAAGAGAAATGTAAAATTGAAAGGTACAATGGTAAACAGCTTAGTAAAAAATAAAGTTTTAAATGATTGAAAATGAATAAGAGGTAGCAGTTTTCCTGGTACCCAAATACCTCAATGCCTTCAGTAGAACAGTGTATAATTTAGTTTTACTTAAAGATAGCCAGTGCAATTTTTTTCTTAAGGCTAGAAGTTAATATGTTCTGAAATAATACAAGCTGTTTTTTTACATCTGGGTGGAGAATGAACATACAAAAAGAACAGAAATCAATTTGTGTAAGTAGAAGCACACGCTGTGCTGTGACGTGCTTTAGCATGGCAACCTTAATTTTAGGTTAGATAATGCCTGTGGATGCAGCTGTTGATATTGTACATTAGTTTGTTTGTTTATTTTAAGTTAATATGTTATGTGTGTGTGTGCGTGCATTTTTCTGCTTGACAGTTTTCATTAAAACAAAAAGTTTTGTAAAGTGAGACATAGGTTCAAATGGAGATGATAAAAAACAGCTATATAAATCACCCTACCAAACATTAGTGAGTGCATGTAACACAAAAGCAAGAAATATATATAATAGGTGGATATAATAATTTATCATAAAGGCTACACTATCCATATTATTTTGGAATGTGAATGGCCTCATAGGTATAGACAAAAAGGTAAGAGTATTGAATTATACTAAGAAATGCAGAGTGAAAATTGCAATGCTATAGGAGCCATATTTGAAAAGACATGAGCATGTGAATGTGACAAAGAAAGGATTTAAGAATGGATATTGAGCAGAATATCAGGGACTTAGGAAAAGAGGAGTACTTATAGTAATTGCTAGAAGATCTAGCAACAAGATAATAAGGGTAGATTTGTGGTAGTAAGGGGCTACTGGCAAGGGAGGAGGATTATTCTGACATGCATTTATATTCAATCTAAAACTGCTACTATGGATCTTAAGGAAGTTTTGGGAGAAATAATCAGCTTTCAGCAGGGAATATTGCTTAGGTGTTGGGACTGGAACTTGATATGCAACAGTGAGGCTGTATCTGAGGCAACTACAAGTTAAAATATAACAAATGAGGGTAGATTTATGAAGAAGTTTATGAAAATATTTGATATGTAAGATGTGATTTTAGTAGTAGGAACTCAGAGAGACTTTACATGTTATTCTCCAAGGAACAATAACTGGTCTAGACTAGACAGAAATTATATTTCAAGGGAACACATGAATTTAATTGAAAGCTTCAACACACATACAGTAACTATATCAGATCATGTGCCAATTACAATTAAGATAAAAATGCATGGTAATGAAGTAAAATGAGACAATGGTGCTTTCCCACCTGTCTGTTAAAAAGAGAGGAATATAAGGAATGGGTAGTGGAAATTATTTGAGAGTTATTAGGGAAGACAGAAAATAAAATTCTTTAGCAGTTATATCTAGTGAGTGGGATAAAATGAAAGTAGAGCTTAAAATTGGGTAGAAATAAAAGAAAAAGAAATGCAGTTAAGAAGTAACAAGAAATGTTTTGATGGGCTGGCGAAGGCTAAAGTGTTGCAGAATAAAAAGGAATCTCGTGTAACAAGAAGTAGTGGAACTGGAGATTGCTAAAGATAAAATAAAGGAGTATCTGGATAAAATGCATGAGTTGAGAAAGATTGCTGTTAAGCAACTGTTTTTGATAATAATTCCAGACCACAAAAACTTTTAGCACAATGATTTAGTCAACAGACAGTATAAAGGGCTCCTATAACTGGACAAATAGCCAAAGATCCTGTAGAGGTATTAAGAATAGTTCAGAAAGTTTAGGAAAATATGTATACAGCAGAAAAATGTGGAAATCAAGAAAAAGCACAAGTGGAAATATTTATGGAAGACTTATGTATGCTAAGGCTAGAAGTAGATGAGTCTTACGAATTAACAATTAACAGTTAAAATAGGAGGAGATGGGATAAAAATGGTGATGTATAATCAATCTGCATGAAAATCTCCCAGAATAGATGGTATTCTTGTGGAAGTTTGGAAGCTAGGAGGGAAGAATGGGATAAAGATCTGGAAGGTTTTGTTAAACAGTATTTTAATAGGAGAAAAGTACCAACATCCCGTAAGAAACCTGTGGTGGCTGTAATAACGAAACATGGTAGAGACTCATCAGATCAATCTTTGTATAGGTCCATTTCAATTTTAAACCATGATTATACAGTGTTTATGTCTATAATAGCTAAAAGAATGACAAACGTGTTGCCAAAATTGATAGATATGGATCAATGTGGTTTTGTGAAGTGGAGGCAAACATTTGACAATATTGATAAAACAATGATGACCCAGCAGGAAGCAGAATATAAGAAAACATTGCTGTTGTTGGTGGGTCTTAATGCAGTGGAAACATTTGACAGAGTAAGCTGGGATTTTATAAGCAGGGCAATGGAAGCATTTGAACTCCCTGATACAGTAATAAGGTTAATTAGGAGGATATATGAGGGACTGGAGGCAAAAATTTAAGTGGAATGGTTCCTGTCTGATTAGTTATGTCTGAACAGAGGAACCAGGCAGGATCTCCCTCTTATTTGCATTATATTTAGAGTCACTTGCAAATAAAAATAAGGGACTCAAACTGGAGGATATAATTGCTATGGTAATCAAGAAGTTGGCTTTATTTGTAGATGATATTATTTTGTATAATCAGAAAAGGACATGTCAGTGCTGTGGAACATTTTGAGACAGTTTCAAGTCTTTTGGGGATATAAAATTAATGACGATAATAACAAAGGCTATAGTTGCCAACTATGTAGTCATGCAATAATTGGTTCAGCAATACCCATATTTATGTGGACATGATAAAATGAATTATTTAGGAGTATGGATTAAAAAGGATTTTGTTATGGTTGCTAAGGATATGCGGGGAGAGATTAAATAAAAGATAATACAAAAATGTAAAAATGGAAGTTACTGTTTTTGGATATGGATAGCAAGATAGCAGTGAAAATGTTTGTCCCTTCAGTTTTATCTACATAGACATATTTTAGACATATTTTTATGAACCAGAGGAGAAGTTGTGGACAGTAATTAATAAAAAGCTGAAGAATTTTATCTTTGGATGGAGAAAGGGAAGGGTCAAGTGGGATAAGCTAATCATTCCAATAGAACAAGGTGGTTTAGGATTGTCTGACTTGAGGGATATTTTAGAGGTACTCAGTGGAAAAGCATGATGATGAAACAAGTGAGAAATTCAAGAAATAAGGAGACAGTGGGAAAGTTGGATAAGATCCTTAAGGAGAATAAAAGCCATACAGCATATTATATTCATAAAGTAGACAAAAGTATTCTAAGAACTAAGTAAACACAAGAATGGAGAAAGGAGATTTTGCCAATGATGACTGCAACTAGAGATATGAATATACAGGAGGGGGCTGACATTTACAGGAGAAAACTGGCAAAGGAACCAAGGTACTGGGAACAAATGACTATAGAGGAAAAGATAATAGAATGGGAAGAGGCTAAGAAGACATTTGGACATTTGGACTGCAGGCTAGAACCACCTTCCGAATTAGGGATTTATATATTAGTGTATAGACAAAGAAAAAAGGATAGGGATATCTTAAGTTAAACACCTGCTCTGTTACCCAGATTTTTTAGCTGAATCTGATCAGAAGCTTCTGTTAAAAGGGGATAATTAGTAGGGCATATAAAATACTGCATATTAACTATAGGCATCAATCAATAAATTGAAGGACATATGTATGGCTCTCAAATATGCAACAAAGTCTAGAAGAGTTAGGATTTTTGCTTGGAAGTGTTTGCATAGGTATTTATATACCAGAAGCAGAGACCAGGGGCAGTTTACAAATGTTGGAGGTGTGATGGGAAAGAAAGAGATAACTGGAAACATATTTTGGCAATGTAATGATCTGATAAGACTTTAAAAATTCTCTATAGAGTACTCTGTCAGAAATATTGGATGATCAAATGAGTGTAACTAAGGAAATTATTTTTTTTTCTAGCTGAGATACAGGATCTGAATTGTCTAGACACAGTGCCTTGTTAAGTTTAATTCTGGTGGCTGCCAAAAAAGCAATTACTAGAAAATAGAAGTCAAAGTCTAAACCAACTTTATTTGAAGTACTGGATATTGTAACAGAGATAAAAGAGATGAAAATGGGATTTTAGAAAAAAGTTGGAGCAAATTACATAGAAAAAATGGAAATTGTGAGAACAATATATGCAGAAGAATGTCTTGGAGGAGAAGGAGTGAGGGTTAAAGGAAGGCAAGGATTGATCAATATATGTAATGTTGAATTGATGTTAATTATTCAAAAGAATATATGTGATGTGTAACATTTGCAACTTGGAATACATTAATATAGTTTGTTTTCTTTTATATAAATGCATGTTTGCCTATGTCTTAAATGATAATACACTAAAGGTGTGTTCTGAATATCTGCTCAGATACACTTCACTTCTTATTTTCACTTCCTTCATTGAGTCCCTATCACCTTAGTTTTTAAAAATAGCCTATTTTTCTAGGTGATCTAAACTGACTAGATCTACTACATTATTATCCATAACAGCATACCTCCTTATTTGGTCTAGCTTGCCTCATTATAACAGGAATTAAATCTAATCCACACAGTCATAATGACACAACCCATCAAAGATCTTATTCAATTAGTATTTCATCTTCAACATCAATTTTATTAAGAGTATTGATTTCCTAAGCACCTAGACATCCATCAGATAGTAACCAGCAATGTAATGCAACTTCATGAGAGCAAACAGTACAACTTATGTGGAGTTATAAATGTAGGACAACTTTGAGTTTAATATGGAATAATATAATGGTTAAGAAATAAATGGAAGTTAAAACAACACAATGAAAATCATTTGGTAATAAACAATTTAAGAGTCAAACTACACTGATAAACTGTATATGCAATTCTCTAAATAGTTAGTGTCCAGATAGTTTCATAGTGTCCGATTGTTCAGCTTAGGATAGTAAAAGTTTTATAGCAGTATATCTAGACCACTCAAAATGTAATACATCCCACAATGCCCAAACAGTACCAAATCTGCTCTGACGCAGAAAGTCACATTAGTGAAGAGTCTCCAGATATAACAATTTGGAAGACATTTTGAAAGTGTCTGAACAATCCACAGAATTGACACTGGCACACAGACATTCTGGAAAAGAATGTTCACAATGTACAGAATTTGGCATCTCAGGTTAGTGTCCTATACTAACATGGCTTCTGTCAGTGAGCTGTTGATAAATACTACAATGTTACAAACTGGGGCATGCTGTGATATGTGCTAAAAAACTAAAAAAATGTCTGAGCATAAACAGCATTCTAACAGGAAATAGTTTGAAAGATACTCATTTCCCATGACTAAACCATGCATACATCTCAACCTACTGAAGACACTGAAAATAGGCCTTTGAAAAGTTGATACATCCCGACAAAAATCTGGACATCTAATTAGAATTAAATTTGAATGTCAAATAGCACATAACCATTCCTGTTTCTAGTAGAAATTTCTGATACTGCTCAGAGACTCATGTTTAAAAAGCATAGTGACAAAAACGGTGGAAAATATAAGCACATAATCAAGGAATCATTGTAAAATTTGTAGACTTTTATGAACTGTATTTCAAAATTCTACCAGACAAGGTCATTTATTTTTGTTTCTGAAAAAAAGAGATGTAAGACTTGTGTTGGTCATATAGTGCAGTTTTAAGCACTAAACAGTTTAAAAATCATGGCTATTGAAGGGGATTCAGGAAATTGTGTGAACGGTTAAATCAAGCCTGAAAATAGGACATATCCAAAAAGAGGATCATCAAGTGCAGGAGTAGATCAGACCGAAAAATGGGAATGTTCCTGCAACATAGGGACAATTGAGAGGTCTGAAACCATAACAACAGAACACATTTTTTGAATCTTTAACATAAGTAGAATCCGCACAGAAAACAGCACGCAGGAGTGTCCAAATAAATATCCATAGTTGACATTCTACCACTTTTTTTACACACTTAGATGAATTTATATCTTGACAGTTCACACTGGTACTCAGAGCTAATCACCCACTGCATTTACTTTGCTGACTCTTGTCCTGTTATTTAAAATTTGATCCCTAAGTAGACCTAAGTTAGCAGTCCTTATTATATCTGCCTTCAAATAATAGCTGTCTTTTCAGCTTCATACTAACAAACCTAAACTCTTTTTTATTATACCACATCACAGACACAGAGGTAGTATTACTTGCTTCCTTAGCATTCCCCCTTCCAATCCAAAGTTTCTTATATCCCATTTAATGTTTATGTTTCTATAACTGGTACCTTTGGAAAACGTCTAGTCTCTTTATTTGCTACAACAGTTTCCTAAATCTTAGCAGTGAAACAAAAACAGCAGTTAAAGCTGCAATATCAACCATTTTCAAAACCAAACAAAAGCTTGTTTATCTAAAATGTCAAAATTATAGTGGGCAGAGGTTAGCAGGGTACCATTATTAAAACAAACAAACAAAAAAACTTGATGTAAAAGCAAAGGATGACAAACACATGAATAAATTCATCAGTTAAAATAGTACCAGCCTCTTCAAAGTTTTTTTTTTCACATCATCATTTTTGCCATCTCTACTGTACCATTCCTGCACTTCTATACTTCACTAATTCACTCCTTGACCTCTATTCATCTCTACCCAAATTCTACTCTATGCCTGTCTCGGTAAAGGTTGTAATTTCCTTTCTAAGTATAATAGTGGACCATAGAAAACTGTATACAAAATTCTTATGCTTCTGTTTTATTGCCAAACCACTGATTTTTTTCAGCTTATCTCTATGTTCGGGTATATTACCCTCACTGTGGAAATCAGAAACTATTACCCCTCTTCCTAAAGATAATAAACAAGCAACATGAGAACACTTCAGACCATTAGCCAACATAGAGCCCCTAGAATGAATTCTTAAGAAACTGTCATATGAGTAGTTATACCCTTATAAGACCAGTATCTCCTCAATTAGTCTCAACATGGATTCAGGCTATGTTACTCCAACACCAGTGCAGTGCCACAAGGCAGTGGTATTGTAATCCTATGTATAGATAAAGGCTTTCCCATTGGTTCTATCCATACCTCTCAACCTGCTGATGTAGAAAATGGGTACAAAGGTTGTTGAAAAATAGGTACAGACAATCAAAAATCTAGATAACTAGTAAGTATAAAATGTGAACAGCAACTTGCACTTAACACTCCCCATTTCCAGTAGGATTGTGAGATACTACTCAAAAACACATGTTTAAAACAATGAGAGTGATATAAATTATGAAAACGTATAAAGATATCATGACATAGAATATAACATATTTAGACTTTAATAAACAGTATTACAAAAATCTGCTTCAACGTCATTTGTTTTCCATTCTGAAAAAGGGAGATTGGTAATACTGGTATGCTGGTTATGCAGTCTGCTTTTCATGTACTGTATAGCTTCAAACTTGTATGTAATGGTGAGGAGGATTCAAAAAAAAATCATGTGAAGGGGAAGTCAAGCCTGAAATTAAGGGCATGTTTCCAAAAACTGGTACATCATGCGCCAGTGGTAAATCAAGCCTGAAAATTGGTGCATGCCTCCAAAAATAGGTACATCATGTAAAGGGGTACAGCAAGCCTAAAACAGGTACAGTTGTGAGGTCTGTTGCAATATTTGACTTAAAGAAAGCTTTTTACCAGGTCAGTAATCAATGCTCTTCTTTCTTGCCTTTCCAATTTAGGATTTTTTCATAAATCCATCAGTTAAGAATAACACAGCTGCACAACTGTTAAACAATAATTTACCTTTTTTCATCTTTGTTTTTAAATAAGATCTTTTTAACTGCAAGTTATTATTTACTATTGTAATATAATAACAATTTGTGCTAAAGGGATTACAGGCTTAACGAACCAGTGCACACATAGGTAAATACCTGCACAACTCACACCTGTAAATCATACATAGTTCTATGAGAAATCAATAAATGCTATATTAGCAGTACATAAAGCTAAAAGTATTAAAACTATCCCCAGGATTCAGTGAACTTTATGTAGTCTTCATGCCTACTGGGCTTAAATGTAAATAATAGAGGTTTTGTGGCTGGCAACAGTGTTGCCAGCCAGAAAACCATGTAAGCAAACACGGATAGTACTCCTGTTTAAATGAGAGCACTGATGGTCCATGGTTTTACATAGAATGCCACAATGATCACCAGGTCTTCACAGATAGCTCTCAATCTCTTAGTGCAAGACATCTGGACAAAAGCTAAAATAATGGGGGGGCAATAACCCAGAAATAGGGACATATTTGACATATTTGCCTTATAGAAATATGCTGGAATAATCAGGGGTTTGTGTTAAGATACATGTTCTGAAGGATTTGAAGTATTTAACTCAAATGTATGTAATATTGAATCACATCAGTCCTGAGATCATCCCCGTGATATGGCAGAAAGCCACATATTTGATAAGGAACACATCAGGACATTCTACAAAAATATGGACAGTTAAGTGATATGAATGCTAAGTAAATGGTCCAAACACAGTACAGGACAATGTATCTACAGTGAATAGTATTGTGAAATCCCATTCCTGGCATTCTGTACCAAAGTTGTGTAAATGATCTATAACAGTACATGGACTGCCATGTAAAGTAAACACTCAGGGGAAGTGTGTGCATTGAATAGGGGCAAACAGATGAGTTGTAAGAATGAACACAGGGAAAGAGGACAAATGAAACAATCTAATGTACAGCAGATGAGGGCATGTCAATGGAAGATGGTTGTAGCAGTAACACCAATCATATATTAATATGGTACAGTAGGGACTGCACAGTGAAAATGTGTATTATGTAACTGTCACACAGGGTGACATAACAATGGAGTGGACATTTGTGTGAGATAAGCATCCTTACATGAATAATGCAGAGGACATCTATCAGGGATCGGACATACAATTGAGGTAGGGTACATTTTGTGAATCTGTGCAAACTGATTAGTCTGAATATGAGTGCAATCTCAGCAGAGGTCTCCAGCAAGTAGGACAGAGGTAAAGGCTCATGAACAACATTAAAAGAACCAACCACAATCATGGACAATATTAGAATAATAATACCAGTAATCCCATGCCTCTGACATAACATATGTGATTTAGAGTGATCAGAGATGATTCTGCACAACCATAATTGTACAGCTATTATGGTACATCCACACTCTATGAGGGTAATCACACACACACAGTCCTTGCACTGTAACATCTACTGGAGGTATTAGGAGGGACACTGCTATACCTGTATGCAACATTATGAGCAATGCAAGCTAGTTGACTGGTGTGCATGGCATATATATGGCACAATCCATGCTGTCACAAATGTTATCCATGCCATTAATGTTGACAAACACCTATGTATGTACTATGTGCATCACCAGAACAGGTAGCATGCATGCATCTGGTGTAACAACTTGATGGGGGTTCTGCACCATCAGACAGTAATGTTTGTGCCACAAAAAGAATACCTAGGTATGGCCAATAAGTTGTGTGACAGCTCACTGTGACAAAGGTGGTACACTTCAGTTACACATCAATGGAAGATGTGTAGGGAGGTACATAAAGAAGGGTGCATTGTACTCAGTTATGAGTGTGATGAAGGTTGGGAACTATGGAGGCATTATGACCTCTGATGAGGATGTCCTTCACATACTTAGTACTTGTGTTACATACAAAGAAATAGTCAGCACTGTGACCATATGCTGGTGGATGTTCCACTTACCATCTACCAAGGACACAGATCACACACCTACTGGTCTGATTATAGGATACAATGCCCAAATTATACTTGGGTTGTGTGTTTATTTTCCTAATTAAAAAAAACATGTTTTTCTTGTCATTGCAGGTGTTGTCATGGCTGTGACATCAATCTTTGGTGTATGTTGATACTGTCTGTATTATCCTAATATCACAGTTGGAGTCAATGATTGCCCACAATCTGTAGTCCTTCAGGCAGCTGTTTGGAAACAGGATGTGTATGTCGTCTGTGATGTCCATGAGTTAAATAATGGACAGGAAAGGGCCTAGCAGACAGTGCTAGTTTTCGGTTAACTGATTTTATCATAGTTCAGTCTTTCAAGGGTATAGAAGTCTAACTAAGAAGGTAGTGGTCTTGAAGTGGCTATAGAGTGAGTATTAAATTGGTGCTATAATCTAGAATGGCAGGAAGAGAGATCTTAGTCAGGGTTAGTACAAGAACATAGCCAGTGGGTTGTAAGGTATAATTTGAGTTTCTTTTTGAATAGTGCACTGGAAGAAAGAGATGTGAGTTCAACAGGTAGAAGGTTCCAAATAAATAAATAAATAAAAATAAATGTACCTGATCAGTGAACTTGAGCTATAGGTCACTTCACATATTTCAACATAGTGAGATGCCATGTATGTGATACACTGGTTTACCCACTTGATGATATAGCTGTTTATGGCCATATCTGACAGTGTGATTGAATACCTCAGTGTGGATGTGTGCCAAATGTCTTAGTGTGGTCAAGCTCCACTGGATGATAGTGTTGTCATCATGCATGCCTTCAATGACCTCTTTGAGGTCATCTATCAGATGTAACAGATATGTAGCATTAACAACGCACACAAATCCTTTGCACACATCTGGGATATTACTAGTGTCCATTTAGAAAAGGTTCATGATGACATGTTGGTCTACCTGACAGCTGAGGAGAGTCAGGGTGCGTCTATACATGCATGCATCAGGTGCTGTCCCCCCAACTCAGATGGATGCATGCTGATCTACACCCTTCTATGGAAACATAGCCCATGTGGAGGTTGTGTTGCAGTGTATATTCAACTGTATCAGAATGGTGTATGTGCTGAGTCACGCCATAGGTGATCTGTGATGTCACAGCCCATTGATTCTGTGTGATAGGCCTGGATGAAGGTAAGACACTACATACCGACTATCTTGATCTGGCCTATGATTTTGACACAATCTCCCATGCAGATATCATTGAGAAACTCTCCAGGCTGGAGATTAACCCTTACATCACTAGATGGGTAACCAATTGGCTCACTGACAGAACACATACTGTGAAAGTTGGTGAATCAACCTGTACTAGTAGAGCTGTCACCACTGGCATACCCCAGGGATCTGTGCTTAGCCCTTTACTGTTTGGAATCTATTTATCAACAGTTCAGGCTAAAGTATATGGCCTTTGACTTACCGAGTTTGTTGATTCTTGTATATTGGGTGGTGCAATCACTGAGTCCACCAATGATGATATACTACAGAAGGGGCTAACACAGATAAATGATTGGTGACAAAGCCACACAATGTACATTTAAATGCAGAAATGTGTCTTTATTTTATCCTTCTAAAAATTGGAATTCCATGCTAATTACAGCATTGACAACAGCCTGCTATGCTGAAACCCAGTGATGTAAGCACTGGAAACACATGTAGATAGCAATCTGAACTTTGACCACCAAGTGTCCACATTGGTATTGAAAGCCTATGTTGCACACATCATAAGTCATCATACTCAGATCTTAGGACTGTATTATAGGAATGTACTTGAACCTCATCAGAACACTAATAGAGTAAAATGCTCTTTTGCATGTGCCTCACATGGCACATGCATCAGCTGGAGAGACCACTGGGGTTTCTCACCAAGAAAACACAGGGGCTACAAACCATGCCATGATGTATGTGGATAGACTGAAAGCCATGTCACTGCAAACTGTATCATATAGGATTAGGTGACTTCTGCCTGGCCTCATGTCTAGTCTCTGACCCTGCCCTGGTAGGGTAAAGTGCATATCCACAAATTAGATACAGCTGATGACATTAGTAGTGTCTGGTCTGTTGAAGAGAATATGGTAATAAGAATGTCCTACATGCTGGTGTAAAAGGCTCTCTGTAATGTCAAGCAAGAGCACAAACACAAGCACACAAACACACACTTGATGGCAGTAAGAATAGAACACCTACCTAAGTATATAGACTACAGAACTCAGTACTTTATGCAAGCACCATAGCTCAAGTCTGATTTGGAGTGTTTCAGACAACAATTTATAGCTGATGAAATCAGCAGTGTCTGTTGAGGAGATTATGGAATAACATTGTCCCGTATGCTGTTGTAAAAGCCTCTCTGAAATGTCAAGCAAGAGCACAAACACACCCACCCTCCCAGTTGACTACAGTGAGAATAGATACCCATACCTAAGTAAAGAACTCAATACTTTACGCAAGCGCCACTGCACAAGTCTGACTTTTAAAAGACTGCAGGTGAACGTATAGTGGATGACATCAGCAGGGCATGCTGGAGAGAAGATGTTGGTAGGCCTGCATGAAATGGATGTGTATGCATGTGCAAGTATCAAAACACTGTCAATCCATGGGATAGGAGCAGTAATGGTAGGATACACAATTCTGCTCTTCTGTCTAAACACACACATACACACATACACACACACACACACACACACACACACACACACACACACACACACACACACACACACACACACACACACACACACACACACACACACACACACACACACCACAGTTGATTGCTGTGAGAACAGATCCCCTAACTATCCAAGTACACAAACTACAGAACTCAGTACTTTATACAAGTGGCACAGGTCTGACTTTTATAAGACTGTAGGTCAACTTATAGTGGATGGCATCAGCAGGGCATATTGGAGGGAAGATGAAGGGAGGCCTGAATTAAATGGATGTGTAGGCATGTGTAAGTATCAAAATATTGTCACTCCATGGGATTGGAGCAGTAACTGTAGGATACACACTTCTGCTCTTCTGTCTAGACACACACACACACACACACACACACACACACACACACACACACACACACACACACACACACACACACACATACATACACACACACACTTGACTGCAGTGAGAACAGAACCCCTACCTAAGTACACAGACTACAGAACTCAGTACTTTACACAAGTGCCATGGCACAAGTCTAAGTTTTACAAGACTGCAGGTCAAATTATAGTGGATGACATCAGCAGGGCATGTTGGAAAGAAGATGTTGGGAGGCCTGCATAGGTTTATAGCTTCATAGGTTCATAGGAGGTTACTAGCATAATGGCCCTAGGGTTTTTACAAGCCCAGCTATGTAAAAACACAAGTACCTTTATTGAGCATAGTTAGATGGTCATTGTTAACAGAGCAATTTTGTGATCATCACTGACTGGCCCTGTCCATGAGGGACATAGGTGCCACCTCAGGGATGAATTTACAATCACCCATCCAGTTGTCAAGGTTGTGCTTGAATAGGGTCATTGAGGAGCACTGCTTCACATGCAGTGGGAGTTTATTACAGAGTTGTGGCAATTGCTGGGAGATATATCTGTCTCCCCACCATGTTCTATTTATGTCACAGACTAGGTTGAGATCCCTGGAGCAAGTTATTTTTGTCCCATTTGATTTGCAGATGTCCAGAATTTCCAGTAGAGCAGGGTTTGAAACTGCTCTGTAGGAGAGGCATAGATTACCTCTCAGCAGCCTGCATGACACTGAGTACAGTGACTGGTCTTTCAGTCTTTCTTTATATGTCATGTTTTGGAGGCCCTGGATTCTCCTGGTCACAGACATTTGTGTTTTCTCCAGATGCTGCAGGTGTCTGGTGAGGTACAGACAGAAGGGAGCATTGTACTCAATTAGTGGCCTGATAAGGGTAGAGTACAAAAGAGATATGCCTTCCCTAGTCTCGGATGTGATAGCATTATTTATGAGGTGCGCAATGTAGAATGTGTTTCTCACCACTATGTACACATAGTGATTGAAGTGTAGATTGCTGTCAACATGTGTTCCCAACTCTCGCAACACTGTGTTTGGGCTTACAGAGGTGCTATGAATATCATAATTAGCAGGGGTACTTCATTGCCAAAGGGGACAATGAAGGATATTTTGCTTTAAAGTTCAGCCCATGAGTTTGGCACCAATCATTTGTCTTTGTCAGCCCCTTCTGTAACATGTTAACATTGTTAGGGGACACTATATGACTGTGTCAAGTTGACAGTCATCTGCAAACTTGGTAAGCCATAGGCAATCTACCTTTGCCTGGGCTTCAGAGAAATAGTTTCCAAACAGTTGAGGGCCCAGTACAAATCCTTGTGGTATTCCACTGGTAAGGTGGTTTAGTGGTGGAGGTGCAATCCCAACTTTGACAGTGTGTGTTCTGTCAGTGAGCTGGTTGGCTAGCCATCTAGTAATGTGTGGGTTAATTCCCAGATGGGAGATTTTCTGTATGATATTTGGATGGGGGATACTGTCAAAGGCCTTGGATAACTCATCATAGGTGGTATGTCCTGTTATCCCTCATTCAGATTTTTGGGTTCAGTATAAAATAAATACACTAGGTTTAATAAGTAAGATATACCCTTGACAAAACCAAAATATGTTAAGTCAAGTGTGTTGAAGGTCACCTTTGTCCCTGTGGATAAGGTCCATGCTGATTCCTTCCCTAGGCTTGCAGATAAGGCTTTTTAGGCTTATGGGTCAATAGTTCTAGTTCTGCATGTTACCAGATTGATGTGCATTGCATATCACACATTTGATATTAATTTCTGTAGTGTAGGTGATATGTAAGTGTGGAAAAAGTACCGAGTCTCCAGGGTCGCAGTGCATGGGGGGAGGCAACACATGGCTGTATTGTAAATATGTGACATATTGTTAGATAGGGCCTTCAGTTTGTTATGTGTCCCCATGTGATTTCATGTCATAGACAGGAAATGGACAGTAAACAGCAGTAATACAAAATAATATTAACTTTTATATGGTGCTGTGAGCAGTGGGTTTGCGTGATGGTTGGCAAAGTGTTTTCACATGCAAGATACACATTTACAATACTTTCCCTGTTTGCACATAGTTAAGTGGTATGCAAATGTGAGCTGCATTGCAAAAAGTCTAAGAGTTAGTACTGAGTCTATGAAACAAACTTGCTGCTTAACTGACTCTGTGGCAGTAGGTATAAATGCATCGACACATTTCTTTTGAGCTCAGATGATACTGGGTTTGAATCCAGGTGTATCCAATACTTTTATAGACTTTCAAATAAACATTCATAATGTATTGACATGAATTATATATAGTTCATGTGTTGCTGTGTGTTGGCATAGCACAGTGGGGTTAAGTGGTATTGTGCAGATGTAACCACAGCATTTTCTGCTGCTTAACATTGCTGCACACTGGTGTGCAATGAACACCTCAGCGCAAACATAGAGCCCAAAACATGAAGGGAGCCATCATATTTTCTGATACTTATGTGTGTTGTGTGTGATTCTATTTTTCGACCTGATTAAAGGTGTTAAAATGGGGGTAGATAGGAAAGTGGTGAAACAGGGACCAACTGGGGGAAGAACAAAGGGAAAGCAGTACAGGAATGTGCAGGAGGGAGGTAGGAAAGAACCATAGCTATCCATTTCTTTAACAGTGTAAATTGAAAATATCTGCAGAATATTAATTGAATTTGGATTGCCATCTCCACAAAAAGTGGTGACAACAATGATATCATGTTGTATAGCCAAATGGACCAAATCAAGTGTGTAAAGAAGACATGAGTGTGAAAGGGAGAGCTATGTATGGGACAATTTTATTTTTGTAGGACAGGCGCCCATTTTTTTTTTTATTCAGTAAAACATGACTGATGGGTAAGGGACGTAGGTATGTCTTGGTCAGGTAAGCTGGGTAGTGAAGAAGGAAATGCAAGCATACAAGACAACCAAGACAAGAAACAGTGATGGTGATGGGCCCAAAGGTTGGGGAACGCCATGATTGGGGATGAGGGAGGGGACAACACACCCATTAAGCTTGGAGACAGTGAGAATCGAGTCTTCGCCCACTGGACTGTCATCACTGTCCCCTTGTTCCACTGATGACTGGAATGCTTGACTTATCCTCCTCCTCCTATGGAACATGAGGGAGAGCAGCCTCTCCATCTGGAGTAGGCATACATCAATAGTGCTGTGCGTGACCCTACACATCATCCCTGGCAACTTGTGGTTGATGAAATCATCACTTCTGCTTCCAGAGGCTACCACTGCACCAGCTTCTGGGGCAGTACTACCTGAGGGCACAGGAAGAGAAGGGACAGCAGAGACAGTGCTGCCAGGTTGGCTCCCAGACATGCTGGGCACCTGTGCTGGAGCCAGTGGAGTGGGGGCAGGCTGATCCACTGAGGATGGCCTACCTTGCTGTGCAGCATTTAGTGATGTGGTACACATGGATGACATGGAGACATTTTGATGACACATAATAGAAAATAAAAAAGAGAGGTAAGGGTTGGGGTGAGAGAAAAAAGAGATAACATTTTGTACCATCATATGTGGCATACAATGTATTAATACAATTATACAACTATTTTTGTCTGAAGTATTACATTGAAGTATACATTCTAACAGATACACACTATACTACAGATTGCTGAAAGTAATTGAAATGTGCATATACTGCACATATGCATTTCCCAATTATACAGATTACAGTTTACAGCAGGGCATTTGTGCCACTGGTGTAGAGTTTTTAATTTAATGTAAATATTATTGAAAAAATAACAGTTTTGTAAATAGTTAATTGTAGTATTTGAACTCCCAACCTCTGACTACAGTCTAATATTGGAGTCTTACAAATTGGTTTGAGCTACAGACTAATAAATGCATACTTGCTTTTACAGTTGGGATGTGCATGCTCAGTTTGATACAACTCTATAAAAGACAAAAAACTATTTAATTTTTAATGCTACAATAATGCTTCTTTTTTGCTGCATACATACAATTTGCTTCCCTCAGTTTTTCCAATTGAGCAACATGAGCTTGCCAACTGAATTCATGCTCAGTGGCAGCTGGAGAAAGAACAGAAAAGCACAGAAGAGCATTATGCATACCAATCTTGCCTATATTTAGCTTTCTTTGTCTTACAAGTACTCTCCTAATATCATACTAACACAGGTGTGGGATGTCCGCAGTCTCAAATTCCTCCAACCAGTTGTTGAGAGTATCCTCTTTTCTCCTGTGATGCCTAGATTGCTATCCAGTGCATGGGATACCAGTGGGACTGGATACAGCCTGGGACAAAGTATTCCATGCCTCAGACTTGTACTTGGAGCCAGAATAGCCCCCCTGCAGAAGCCGTTGGCTGTGGTGCTTTACCAGGTGTCCATTAAATATCATGGACTCCTGGACACCCCACCTCTATGCTCTACACCTGACACCTTCCTCTCTAATGCCAGCCATGTCTACCAGCCAAACTAGAGTAATAGAGACTGATGCATTCACACCAGTTCCAGTTATCACATTTACTGGTAGTGCACTAACCAGAGCAATTATGGCAATCACATTTGTGCAATGTTAAATGGAGTGCAGCAGTACCAGGAAGGGAGGAATTAAATAATTGAAACTGGAAGGTTAATCTGACACTTAGTTTGAGGGGTGTATACTGATGTAGCCTGGAAATATATATTAGAAATTAGAAGATAAGTGTTAGGTGAGTTAGATTTGCAGACATGCACTGGAGGCATAAATGCAATGACCTGAGACATTTGTTTTTACCTTTATACATTGAGAAAATTGATTTCTACACTGTGGGATTCAAGCCTAGACATAAAGGACAAAACATTTTCTTCTACAGTGTTAATTTTCCATCTTTGCCACAGAAGAAGTGTTGCTCAGACATAAACAGGTGACAGTATGAGCTGTTACACATGTATATGTATGATCTGACAAGGTTATTGGATATAGATCCAGTTGTTTATGTGTCTTAGGTAATTGTAAAGGCCATGCAAGTCCAGATAGCAGAATTATACTTACAGAACTATAGTACACAGTATATCCTCAGTCATACATCTAAAAATGCAATAATGGTAACTCATCCCTCATACATATAATTCATACCAGGTCTACTATCTAAAGTGTTATAAGTAAGAGTGACTATAATGGGAAGTGGAACAACAGTAAAAGTGCATGGAATATCTTGTATTAGAACCCAGGACTATGTGTATGACAGCCCTACACTTACACCTGTTGCCACAAGAATGTTGAAATAACACTTGTCTATTTTTCAGTTCACTGCTATAAACTGCATTGTCACAACAGTATCAAAAAGCTTGCAAAGCCTGTACTAGAACCCAGGACCATCTGTACCCCAGCTCTACACTTACATCTGCTGCCACAGGACTAGTTACATAACATTCCCTAATTACTAATTATTCTTAAGGTCTCTGTGTTAACCACCACGCAACGCCACTTAGCGGGTTTGTGCGGTGCCCAACAGAATTAATTGAATGTATCCGGTTTCAATTATTGGCTGTCTGAGTCCTGTCTGCAGGTGTTCTGTCTGCTTCCTGTGTGGGCCAGTTGTCCAGTTTGCGCACTGCTGTGCTTCATGCAAATGAGATAAGCACAGTCAAACCTGACATTCATTTTCTTCCATTTCCCATGATTGCACTAAAGGTAGCATCCCACAAATACTGCCACCCCCACAAAAAAAAAAAAACAAGAAAGAAAAGAAAAAGGGACAAGTAGCTGCAATGAAGAAAAGCAATCTATGACATACACACTAGAAAATGTTGGTTCACATGAGATATTTCTACATAGGTCTGGATTTGAATTCTCATTCCAATGAACCTTCAGAATGCAGGAAGGGTGTGTTATCCCTCTTTGCCACACAAACAGCTTTGCAGCAAGGAACTGAAATCATTATGCATAACAACAAACTGCAGCATCATCTACAATAATATGAAACCATACAACTGTTACCTGTAATTTATTTTTGGCTGTAGTGCACTATGTAATCACACAGCCAGTTATGACTATTGCTTGCAAATATACAGCTCTGTCTTGCCTCTCTGTTTGTTGGTCATTCTTCTTATCTGACCAGTAATCTGAGTCATGCAGTTTGTAAGCCATTCTATATCACTGGCCTTAAAATGTATGAGGATATTAAATGGCAAAAATATCATATGCAGTTGCCAACAAATGAAGGGGAGATTGGATGTTAATAAACAAAACCTGTGAATTGTGTTCTGTTTACTTACATTTGCAACCTTGCATTTAACATTTTGTAAGTCTAACCTGACACACCCACTGGATGTAGGGCTGCCTGCAGTGCTTTTGTGTTTTCCTTCTCCCACCCAGTAATCATTCACATTTGCAATCCATTAAAAACAAATACTAAGGGAGTGCCTGCACTATGTTTACATCTGTCACACGGAGCCAAGTATTTGAGATTCAGCAATTCTATTGAGTTTACACTTGATTTGCATCTTCACCATGCTGACAGCCATGAATCTACACCATAAAAAGGAAACCATGTAGCTAGGGAAACTGAAGGTGACTTGTTTATGTGGAGAATACAGAAAATAAGCTATTAATTTGGGATATATCTATACAGAGAATTACTGAATTTGAGAAGTTATGCTTGCATTTTGTCAGCTACATACTGCATATGCTGGAATGTAATTAAGAAAAATCTGAAGCAAAGACTTTTACACTTTTATCTGTATGCATTAGAAGTGTACTGATGCCATGGGCAAGCTTGCCAAGGCATTTCAAAGGTATACACCATTGGCAATACCTTAAAATGTAATGCTTTGTGTTAAATCTGTAGATATGTTTCGGGGCAATTCATTTGATAGTACTGTTAGGGTTTCAAAGCTGGTTTATTAGCAAGATATGTCATTTGCCTGTTCTTTTTTCTTTTGCGGGGGGAGCAAAGCAGCATTTCTGTTGTGGCAGAAACAAGGATATGTTGCTATTGTTACTCTCCTTTTTTTTGCATCCAACCTGTTGTTTGTATTTCAAATCTCTAGACTTTTTTATGTTTCTCTCTTGGATAATATGGAAATGCTACCTTTTCTGTTTTAATTGGTAACAGTTATTTTGTAGTTATGTGATACTTATGTGTATTATCCTTCTGTTGTCTTTTAGGACTCCTAGAACTATGCCACCCAGGCATCTCAATCCCTGAAGACCACCCTTCACTGATGCTGAAATCAGGTTATTATTGATGCTTTTAGGGCACATGGTACCTTCCTTATTTAAGGGGATGGGGAAAATATGTCACACAGAATGCAGATTTCATTGCAGATTGTCAACAATGTTAATGTCATTGGTGGCCACTTCAGGACATATGGGCAGGTATGCCATAAGGCCACTGACATGATCTCATCTGCATAGAGGAGAACAGCTGCAGTAGGCCATGACTGGATGGGTACTGGGGCCTGCTACAGAGCCATCACTGACACCAAATGAATACCTCCTGCCCACTGTCAGGAATCCAGACAGCTGCTAGGAAAGTGCAGAACAGCATGTCCTTGACATTCATGCTACTGTTTCAGGGACAGCATGCCCCAGGAAAAGCTTCCAGGTAGGCTCTTGTATCTTAATTGTTGAATACTGTTGTATAGTAAAACAATTTAAATAAATACATTACTTTTGTTTCACAAGAATTTTTTAGAGAGGATTGAAAATTGCTGCAGTTAACAATGCAATCCAATTGATTAGCTTAGGTTGGAGTTGTCACCCAAGTTCTTGTTGAAAATATTGTTAATAGACATATAAAGGGGTAAAAGTATTACCCCATGTTACTGTTAATTGTGATGATGTTGTCCTTACCTTTTGCTTAACTCTTTCCAGGACCATCTAGCATGCAGAGAATACCCTCATCTGCAGATGGTAAGCCAAACAGTTTTATATCAGTTTTGATGAGCAATTCAAAGAAGTATTTTAGTATGTGATGTTGATGTCAGGACTGTTGTGTATATTGTTGTACTGTCTAATAGTGGCAGCACTGTTATTTTGTTAGCATATATTAGAATATAGTAGTTTAGGTATTAACTTTTCCTGTGTTTGGTGCTTATTATTACAGGTGATCCTGACAGTGGAAGTGCAGGACATCTACCACATGATGTCAGAGTATCAGCAAGCTCTCATGATGATTGTGGCCAAACAGAGGCACAGTCAGGGGGTGCAGAGGTTGAATCTGACACTGAGGTTGACATACAGCCATCCCCTGTAATTCCATCGGATACAGCCAGTAGGCCTACGCCTATCCATTCCAGTGAGCCCTCAGATATTGGACCTGGTGGATTTCTTTGAGAAGGTCACCAAAACAAAGGATGAGGGAAAAATTATTCACACTGCCTACCTTGACCTGGCCAATGCATATGACACACTACCCCACTCGGGCATTGTTGACAAACTCAGGAGGTTAGGTACAAATCCGTATTTCACCGGGTGGATAGCCAAATGGCTCACAGACCATTTTCATGAAGTCAGAATTGGGGAGTCCACCTCTACAAAGAGGCCAGTCACAAGTGGGATCCCTCAGGGATCAGTCCTTTGACCACTCCTTTTTGGCATTTACGTCTCAGAGGTCAAGGCCAATGTCAGTGGTCTCTGGCTGACTAAATTTGCAGATGATTGCAAATTAGGAGCTGTCATTGAATCTCACACTGACATAAATGTTCTCCAGGAGGGGCTGACACAGACAAACAACTGGTGTCAGAGTCATGGACTAAAACTAAGTGCCAAGAAATGCATAATAATATCCTTTGGGAAGTCATCCATCCCTAGTAACTATCATATTGACAACACACCCCTTAGAGTTGACCCAGTAGTCCGGGACTTAGAGACACAAATAGGTGGTAATCTAGCCTTTGATCATCACATGTCTAAACTGGTGAGGAAATCATTCTATGTTGCACAACTTACAAACAAAGGTATAGCATCTAAGTCCAAGGAAATCATTGTTCCACTGTATTCAGCATTCATCACATATATCATTGAGTACAATGCCCCCTTTGGTATGTACCTAACCAGGCATATCCAACAACTGGAATGTCCACAGAGGTTCCTCACTAAAAGAATACAGGGTGTAAGTAATATGTCCTATGCAGACTGCCTCAAGGCCCTATCCTATATTCTGTCTGCTACAGGCTTTTGAGGGGAGATCTATGCCTGGCATACAGGGCATTGTTAGACCACACTCTGATGGACCTCCTGCATATCCACAAAACAGACAGTACCAGAATTAGCCATTCTAAAGACTTAAACCTTGTCTGTGATATAAATAGGACCTGCTGGAAAGATAGGTATGTATTCCAGAGACTACTCCATCTATGGAACAGGCTTCCCATCTATTTGAAGCAGAGTTCCTCCCTAATCCAATTCAAGTGCAACTTGGACAACTGGATGGGAAACCAGAAATTCATCCCTGGTTTGGCACCTATGTCTCTGATGCAAACAGGTGACCTATAAATGGTTATCAAGGGTATCAGAACATGTCAGAGATTTGGGATGCATGGCTAGGCTTAAAAAGGTCCTTGTGATCATTAGCCTAGTAAACACCTATGAACCTATGAACCTAGGTGAAGGGTGAGACAACTGATCATGGAAGTGTGATTACTGTGGCTTCAGTGCCTTTAGACTCTTGCTGTAGCAGAAGTGTTGGTGAGGTACCATGCAGGAGGGTTGTTAGGGGTGCTTGGAGGAGACCTGTCCATCTTCCATCTGTTCCAGGTGTCTTTTCCTGTGCCACTCAATGTATGTTTAGGGCTGCCATGGAGGCACAGGCACATTCCCACAGGTGGCTCAGAGAAATGCTCAGGATTGTAGACGTGGCACAGGGTGACATGAGTGAATGCCTCCACCATGTTGCTGATTCAATGGATTGGATGAATGACATGTTGGAATGAGCAGTGTCTGTGATGGAATGAGTGGTGTCTGTGAGGGAATGTTTACTGGAAGGGGGATGGCACTCTCATGGGTGTAGGTCAGCCACATCATCTGCTGTTAGCCAACTTGGCTATGCCCAATCATGCTCCCATAGTAGCAGTACTTCTACTGTTCCATCAGTGGTTGAGCTGTCCACACCCAGACATGGCAGACCATGGGGGTTGTGATCCTGGGCATTCTTGTGAGGGGAGCTCATCTAGCAGACATCAGTCATGATCAGGTAGCATCAGTGCATCTGACCATAGGTGTGGACATGCCAGTGCAACTCCTGGCAGAGCCAGTTCTCATGGTCAGGCATGACAATGATGAACTTCCACCTCTACCATGCATGGCTCACACCTGTCTAACATACCAAGATGTAGAGCTAGCACAGAACCTGGTTGTGTTTATGCAGACACTCACACACCAATTTCACCTGGAGGACCCCTACAGGCACACACACACAACAGTTACATGGTTCATCCGTGCAGCTTAAAACTCATTTTGTCTCACTGGCCATTTAATTTGTTGGTTTATCCAAATGTCTGCCTGCTTCTCTTTCTTACTCACACACACTCACTGACCTTTTGTGTCAGACTAGGCTTCCTGCCCCCCCAACACAACGCCCTGTGCAAATGATGATAATTATACCATATCCCTGTTTTATATCTTTTGGATTCAGGAATACATAAGCTTTGTGTCTGATGCTCATGGTGCATAGCTGATTTAGTACTTAGTATATCTGCATTTGTGATGTTGAACTGGTAATTATACTTTTGACTTATACTGGTCTTATAAACTTAAACAGTTGATAGCATCAACATTTTCCACCTTTATTGTGAATGATCTTGTGAGGGTTGTGAAGTCTGAAACAGAAATGTGTATCATTACTTTCTAACGTCTCCCTTTAATGATTTTCCAGTACAAATGTATGGTGCTAAACTGAGGGCATGCAGTGACCATCACTACTTTTGAGAGGTATGACTGTGTGAATCTTTGATGCCTGAGGCCTACTACTTAATAATGGACACATATAAGTCAAATAAGTCTCTTGTGTTACATGTTAAGGTAATTTCTGTACAAAACTCCCACCTTTTACTTGCTTACACTACCAAGTAACAAAATGTAAGGATATGCCAGTCATTCATAATATTACACAGTATACTCCATGTTCAACACTTACCTTGTAAAGCCAGCAGTTGCAACAGTTTTAATTCAGGGCTGACACTGTCTGATGCAAGCAGTACACAGCCAATACATGAGAAGATAAAGGTTGTGAGAGTTGCCTGGTATCAATGTTATTATATGTATGTGCATTGTAGGAAGGTTTTAGGCCCTTAGGTGGTGAGTGAGTGTGCTATGCGTTGTCCCTTAGCCAATGCGAGAGCGTATTTAGCACACATACATCTGCCTACGCTCACAGCAGCTGCTGTTCCCCCTCTGGCTCCTCATCTGCATGTGGGTGTGGTGACCTTGGCATTGGTGGTGGGATGTGTGCTCCTTCCTGTTGTTGATCCTGCTGAATCTGTTTTCTCAGGATGATGTTGTGTAGCATGACATATACTGTGAATATTTCAGTACATGTCCATGGATTGTACTGCGGGGCTCCATCCCCCAGATGTATCTAGGCACCAGAACAGCGACTTCAGCAGCCTGAACACATGCTCTATGATATTTCTGGTTTGAGTATGTGCCTCATTATAAAGTTCATCAGCGGGTATGTCTGCATTTCTGATGGGTGTCATCAGCCACGGTTCCAGTGCATAAACTACATCCCCAGTAAATGACCTTGTGGGATATCCCCACAGTGAACATCTGATACAATTGGGAGGTGTGCCAGATATGTGAGTCATGGTAACTGCCAGGGTTGCCAACACGCACATTCAAGATGATTCCCATTGCATTACACATGACTTGGCAGTTAATGGAGTGGAATCACTTTCTATTAATATAGAGCCTTCCTGTTCCGTGGGTGATGCCCTAATTTCTATATGTATGCAATCTATGGCACCCAGTACTTCAGGGTAGTGTGATACAGGGTAGAATTCCTGTATATTTCTGGCCCTATCCTCAGGAGTTCAGGGAAAATATATGTGGTTATTGGCATGTTGGAGTATAGACTTGAAGAACTGATGAAGGATCCTGGATGATGATGCCTGTGACACCCCCAGCATGTCCATGTTGATCTCTGAAAGGTACCTGTAGCTAAGACTCTAAGTATTACACATACCTTTCTCTCCACTGAGATGGGTTCCCCTCAGTTTGTCCTGGCTCTGAGTTGAGGATGACAGAGGTTGCAGAGTTCTTGTAATGTTTCTATCCACCCTGTAGTGCTCTACAATTTCCATATTATGTAGGTTGTGATAAATTACCCGAGGTCTGAAAAGTCTTCTCCTTCTTGGCCATGGTCTATCAGCAGCACCAGCACAGACTTCAGCCTGTTGCACATACACATGAATTAAAGCAACAGCAGCCTCTAACAATTTTTCTGTGTACACTCCTTTCCATGGCTGTATTCCAATAGGTTTTGGAATTCACAGGGAAAATCAGCCCTGAGTCTACAAGGTTTCTTTATAGTTTGTTGAATAGCTCCTCATCTTGGGTTGGTTGGTTAGCTTACAACTCAGCTGCTTAAGTTGAAATTTGCATGACATTGTGTTTACCTTGTCTGCGCAGTGGTGTGCACCGTTTACTGTGTCCAAAACTGTGTACACAGTGTAAAATGGACCATGTAGGCTTTATTGAATCTGGCTGCATACAGTGGATATAAAAAGTATACATACCCCTGTTGAAATGCCATGTTTTTGTTATATAAAAAAATGAGACCACAATAAATCATTTCAAAACTTTTCCCACTTTTAATGTGACCTATAACCTATCTGTTAGGGGAAAAATATAAAAAATAAAAAACGTACAATAAGCTGGTTGCATAAGTGTGCACACCCTTAAGCTAATACTTTGTTGAAGCACCTTTTGATTTAATTATATCATTCAGTCTTCTTGGGTACACACCTGCCATCAATTAAAGAGACACTAATTAACCCCAAATAAAGTTCAGCTGTCCTAATAGGATTTTCCTGACATTTACTCAGTTGTCTGCTACAGCAAAAGCCATGATTCACAGAGAGCTTACAAAGCATCAAAGGGATTTCATTGTTGAAAGGTATCAGTCAGGAGAAGGGTACAAAAAAATTTCCACAGCAATGGATATATATACCATGGAACACATGAGTGAAGACAGTCATCAAAAAGTGGAGAAAATATAGGACAACAGTGATGTTGCAAATAACTGGATGTCCCTCCAAAATTGATGAAAAGACAAGATGAAAACTGGTCAGGGAGGCTGCCAAGAGACCTACAGCAACACTGAAGGAGCTGCAGGAATTTCTGGCAAGTACTGGTTGTGTACTACATGTGACAACAATCTCCCGTATTCTCCATATGTCTGGACTATGGGGTAGGGTTGCAAGATGGAAGCCTTTTCTTACACAGGAAAACATCCAGGCCCAGCTAAAATTTGCAAAGCAATACATCAAGTCTCCCCAAACCACGTGGGACAATGTGTTATGGCCTGATGAGACCAAGGTTGAACTTTTTGGCTACAATTCCAAAAGGTACGTCTGGCACAAAAACAACACTTCACATCTCCAAAAGAACACCATCCCCATGGTGAAGCACGGTGGTGGCAGTATCATGCTTTGGGGTTGCTTTTCTTCAGCTGGAACTGGGGCTTTAGTCAAGGTGGAGGGAATTATGAACAGTTCCAAATACCAGTCACTTTTGGCCCAAAACCTTCAGGCATCTGCTAGAAATCATGACAATGACTCCAAGCATACATCCAAATTAACAAAAGAATGGCTTTACCATAAGAAAATTAAAGTTTTGGAATGGCCCAGCCAGAGCCCAGACCTAAATCCAATAGAAAATCTGTGGAGTGTCCTGAAGAGGGCTGTGCAGAAGAGATGCCCTCACAACCTTACAGATATGGAGAGCATTTGCAAAGAAGAGTGGGCAAATATTGCCAAGTCAGGATGTGCCATGCTGATAGACTCCTACCCAAGAAGACTGAATGCTGTAATTAAATCAAAAGGTGCTTCAATAAAGTATTAGTTTAAGGGTGTGAACACTTATGCAACCAGCTTATTGTACGTTTTTTATTTTTTATATTTTTCCCCTAACAGATTTGTTTGTTTTTCAATTGAATTGTACAGGTTATAGGTCGCATTAAAGGTGTGTAAAGCTTTGAAATGATTTATTGTGGTCTCATTTTTTATATCACAAAAACCTGGCATTTTAACAGGGATGTGTACACTTTTTATATCCACTGTATGTATCCATATTAAGTAATTATAAGCATACACAGTTTTTGAAGGTGCTTTAATATCTTCTCTTAACCATTAATAATAACCAAGCATACATCTTACACATTATGGTGATATGTCAAACAAGCAGCAGGAGCAATAGTTTGTAGGAAAGTGTCCAAATTAAATTCGATAATTATTTTATTTTACTTATATTTGTTTACTGCGGTAGTCTGCTGATCAGAACTAACTATTTGCAGGCACAGTCCAGGTGAAAAACATTCACAAGTAGAAAACAATAATAGTGTTAAATACAAGGAGTAAGCAACACAGATGAAAATACAACGCATACAAAAAGACCTTTAAAACCATAAAGATAATAAGAATTAAGAATGTGTGACATGCTAGAGAGAGCACAAGCAATTAGGCAATATTGTATTTAATTATATACAGAATCAAAGAGTGAGGAGTTTGCTGTAGAAGTTTAAGGGTTTAAAGATAGAAATGAGTAAAAGATTTAGGTGATATGCCATTTGGAGGAAGGGAACACTTGGATTTCACTTGATGGTGAGTTTTAAGATTCTTAGGCATTAGTTTCTCTGAGTAAATTCAATAATCATTGAATAAATTTGATAATAACATGAAATGCACAGTACAAAGTTCTTATTCATTTGTACAGGTAAGTAGACTAAACTATTGTGATCCTTTTTTATCCATAAACTAAAGGATAGAAAGTCAAATACAATTAAATACATACTAAATAGTGAAGGAAGTACAGTAAAGTAACAAAAGGCAAGCTGCATGAGATTCAGATTTATATTTGTGTTTTGATAAGGGATTACCTAACATAGTACAAATCCAGTGTAAGCATTAAACAAGGTGGACTAGCCCAGGCAATACAGGATGTATCTTAAAAGATTCCTGTGTCACATGTGCATTTGGCTCCAAAAATAATCAAGATTTGAGCCATGTCTTAAATTAACAGTATGACTTTTCACATCATCCCATGATGTTATGATGCTATTACAGTGAGCAATGTATGAGTGTTTAATAACGTGTGCAGAACCACTGATAATGCATTTATTTCCATACTAATGGTAGCACAGTATTCTAGTAAGATCATTTATACAGTTCATTCTTATCGCCAACTCAAAACATGGATTTGGTATTGAATCAGATGAAGTTCCCTTGTGGAATGAAAGCGCTAAATCTGTGTGGTGTATTCGAACATTAAAGAACTTATTTTTTACCTTGGTAGTTTGTGGATTTTTGGAGTTTCCTGGTGACCAGTGTGCCTGACTGAGTGTTTTTTTCTCAGTTATTTATGCTTTGTACACTCAGTTACTTTCCACCTTCTTTGTTTCTTGTTGCGACTGACACTATGAAAACCTTGCTTCCCCTCTTAGGAGCAATAGTTGGGAACACATTGTGAAACTTTTACTTTACAGAGGACACATTCCTGTTAATAGCGCAACATAATTTTCAGTGAGTTCCAACTCGTGGGAATTTTTTGTATCTAAATGTATCCCTTGTAGCAATCAGTTCCCATATGCAGCATTCTCAGATAGGTGGTATGTGTACATGTCTTGTGCACAAATCTGTAGACACACAAGCCAAGGAATCATTGGATTTGATGGTTCTAGTGTGCCTTCAAAAGTAAGTAAGTTCTGGTTTCCATGATGTGACTATTAAGTTGTTGGGCATGCAACTTCTCAACCAGAGTGGGAGACCTGGATTCCATTGTCTCTGTTCCATCCCAACCAGCCCTGGTGCTATCCCCCACACTGATGGAGGGCTCACTAAATGAGTCTAGCTTAGTGGCAGTGCAGTTAGATATCATGTGCCAGTACTGGTGAGTTACGAGCAAACTGCTTATACAAGTTATTGCTAAAAGTGTGAGCGATACACTGAATATTCACTTCATTTTATAACTATAATGCATATGTACTTATTCAAATTGAATAAATTAAAATGTGACAAAGTTGCCAGCTCTGTGACATAGAGGTATAAAGTCACCTATGACCTGGATGACCTAACTTTTATTAGTGGCCTGGTCACTTGAAGAAGTGGCCATGAAAGGGAGAGGAGTGACATGTCAATGCCTGCTAGCCTTTCAGTGAGCATTTATAGGGGAAATGCATATGCACTATGAAGGCCTTGAAGTCAAAAAGCCTTTGAGTCCATGCCAGTAATGGCACCAATCACAGCACTAGCTCTCATCACTACTGGAATGAAAAGAATAACTAAGTACATGGGTTGGAGGCTCAATTGTCAAAAATGGGTGCATGTTTTGGGAAAAAACATGTATCCATGAATTACCATATAGGTGGCAGTACACTAAACACAGAAAGTGTGATAAGAGACTTAGGGACACAGGTGGACAGTGGTCTCACCTTCGATAACCACATCGCCACAACAGTCAGGAAATCCTTCTATGTGGCACACCTCATCACAAAGGGCTTTTCATCCAGAAAAAAGGAGGTCATTGTCCCACTGTACTCATCCCTCATTAGACCCATTATAGAATACAACGCCCCATTTGGTATGTACCTCTCAAGACATCTGCAACAAATGGAAAGGCCTCAGAAATACCTCACTAAAAGAATAACAGGCCTAAAGCAGATGCCCTACGCTGACCGCCTTAATAAACTCCAGCTATACTCTGTCATATCGCCTACTCAGAGGCGATCTCTGCTTAACATACAAGGCCATGTCAAACCCAGAGCTGTTGGACATGCTACACTTAAAGAAATCCCAATCCCTCAGAGCTACATGCTCCAGGGATCTAAACCTTGTCATCACAATAAAAACATACTGGAGGGATAGGTTCCTGACCCAGAGACTCCCAGACTCTGGAATAGATTGCCCATACATGTCAAGCAGAGTGCCTCTTTGGACCTCTTCAAGAGGAACCTTGACGATTGGATGGGAGAAAGGAAATTCACCCCAGGGATCACGTCAGTCGCCCTGCTAGACAGGGGTCCAGGAAAGTAAATAATGTGGGAAGAAATAGCCAGGGAATTGTTATGGCTAGGCTTGTATAGGCCCTAGGGCTGATAGCCTAGTACCAACCTATGAACCTATGAACCTATAAGTGAGACAAAAAGAAGCAAAGAAAGCTAAGTGAAAAAAATGTGAATATTTTACTAGTACAAAGCTAATAAACATGCATCGTTAATCAAGGTAATACATATTTTATGATCTGAGGAAAAAAATAATGTTGATTTGTTCTGCCTAATTTGCATTTGTATTGCACCCTGTAAAATTATCAGAGTTGGCTTAGATGCTATAAAAGTCAATGATCCCGTATCATTTAGGAAAAGGCCATGACAGCATCCCAGGTGATTGGATTGATGGTGGTGAGGTTTATAATGGGGTATTGTGACATTTCTTAAGTCTCTCCTGGAGGAGGAGGGTTGGGCAAGCATGCGCTAGTTGTATACTCTATTCTAGAATGCCCCACACAGGCTAGAGATCACAGGGAGGTGCTTGTTGCAAGGGACCAGTGCCTTTGAGGGTTACATAAATTATGGAAGCAGGTGGCAACTTTTGCTGTGCCTTAGTGCACACCACCCCTTGACCTTCTACAGGTGTGTATGTGATGGGATCTGTAGGACTATAAAGACAAGAAACTGGATTCCTTATTTTGATGAAGATAGTGCTAATGGGAATGATTAGGGTGTAGTACAAAGGACAAGGAGAAAGAAAGGGTCAAAGCAGACTCCAAAGGGAGGCTTTGTGTTAAGATAGAGACAAGGGAGGAAAAAATAAACTAAATGCCTGTCTGCAGGCAATAATCTCACAGCACATCCTTTTTTGGGCAGCCGTTTTATGGTACCCTAGGGTTCGATATAAGCTGAGAAAGAAATATATTTTATTAGCATGTGATAAATTAATAACTTCTTGTTATACAGTTAAGACTGGTGTTGAATGGTTTCATCATCTGGTATGGCAGCTAGCACAAAGGACTAAAACTTTTGAGCTGTTAATGAGCTGCTTTCTGTGCCTAGGGTAGAAGGTTTGCTTCCTTCCACCTTCATTTGTTTACTGACAGTGCAACTGGGTTGTCCCTGAACAAGTGTCCTAGTGAGCTTCCATGATCAACAGATAGGTAAAAAAACATCATTGTTATCCCTCGCTAATGTGTGCTAATTTCCTAGAGAAAGAGAGAGAGAGAGAGAGAGAGAGAGAGAGAGAGATAGAGATAGATAGATATATAAAGATATGTGTGTGTGTGTGTGTTTGTTTATGTATATGCATGTGAGTGTGTGTGTGTGTGTGTGTGTGTGTGTGTGTGTGTGTGTGTGTGTGTGTGTGTGTGTGTGTGTGTGTGTGTGCATGCGATGCGTGTGTGCATTTGTATTGGTATATCTAAGTAGAGTGAATGCTGCTTTGTGTGAAGGGATATTATAGTGATATAACGGAGTGAATGCACAAATATGTGATGCTAGAAATGTGGTAAGTACAGAAGTATATATTTGAGGATTACTGATTACTGTTGTGTGCTATGTTTCATTAATGCATTTTTAGGTGGACTTGTTTCTTTTATTTTTTAATGTAGTGGGTATGTATTATAGGGAATCACTGTTATCATGGTCTTTACTGCATGCTGACAGTGAGCCCTTTCTATACAGAGAGAGCGCTCTCTTTTTTACTTGGTGCAACTGTTGAATTGGTATATCTCTTGGAATTTATATATTTAAGTTAGAGGGTATGGGGACTTGCCACCCATATGGTGCTATGGGATTCCCCCCACAAAGTATTGTATTTTTTTGTATTTATTTGATTGAATGACGGGAATGTTTTTATGTATTGGGTATTTGTGGTTTACTGCTCATTGCTTTCAGTAAAAGGTATTTTTACCGTGTTTACTTCACTGATTAGATGGTTGCTTTTATGTGTAGTCGACCAATGATAATGATTACAATCATACATGGGTGCTTTACTTAGAATAAACTTTTTAATGTTATCCCGAGTTTGTCTGCCTATTATAAGTCCACACTGGTTACTTGATGTTAGTTTGATAAAAAGGGTAAAAGTATATCAACAAGAGAGGCAACAAACAATTTATAATTTGTGGTCAGAACTGAAATGGTTTTATTTGTACAATTTTTACTCATTTTCTTACTTTATGTATAATAGAAATATGTGATGTCTAATACATAGATCACTATGCAGGAGCCTAAGCTATTGGGTCTTACTCTCTGCACCTTGTTTTGTGCACCCTCCAGGTGCTCCAACTGATAGGAACACATGAGGCACTACATATATACATAACTATGTGATTTTTAGTTGTCTCAGCATGATGCCTGACTATTAGGGATTTGTCTAGCTAGACTCCTAAGTTCCCCTGCTATGTAACCTGTGTAATGTGTAAACTAAATGTATTCTGCGTATAGTCAGTGCTCATAACATTGAGTTTTTGAAGGGTATTAAGCAACACAGAAACCAATTTGCTGATTTCTGTTTCTGTATCTGGCTATTTATTTACTTACGTACACGTGTGTGTGTGTGTGTGTGTGTGTGTGTGTGTGTGTGTGTGTGTGTGTGTGTGTGTGTGTGTGTGTGTGTGTGCGCGCGCATTATGTTCATGATTATTATAGTGTTTACCTCCTAAGATTTTCAAAAATTGTAATGCCAAACAACATTATACTATTCATATGAACCTAATAAGAAGTAACATAATATGACATAGCAGACTGCATTATAACATCCGAGACCAGGGGAAAACAGATAACTGTATGTATAAAATCCAAGATTATACTCACAACAGTGATTAAACATTCAAAGCATCAACTGTCAAATAATTGAGATCAGTATATATATATATATATATATATATATATATATATATATATATATATATATATATATATATATATATATATATGTGCCAACTCCATGAGTGCACATCCTCCACTAAAGGGCAGTCAACTCCATACAGCACAACCGATTCCCACACACATGTTGCTCATTTAAAATATTTGACCAAAAGTGCACCTGTACTTCATGGTTGATTATTTGAATGTTTGACCAAGAACTCTATGTCCAAAATTCCCATCAGTCCTGGACCTTTACAGAGGTCAGCAACACAAATAAGACTTCCATAATGGATAAGGTTCAAGTACTAAGTCAGAAGAGGCTTCCATGATGCAAGCCACATGGCAATAAACTATAAAACTTAAAACAACATAGAAAATTATCTCATGTATGCAGCTAATATTCAAATTGCCTGGCTATATAACTACTTATAACAAAGGCTTTAACTATATCTTTGAACTGCTACTTGCTGTAGAATTCATTGTAAAACACTGCAGTCCATTGTCCATTATTCAGTAGTCAGATACACCAGAGCTCAAAAACTGATTAGCTACTAGGAAATGAAACCTCCTCTCTGAAGTACCAAAAACAAAAAAAAAAAAAAAAAAAAATTAGCAAACACCTTCTTTGCTTGTTTCAGATGAGAATTCTTCCCAGCATAATAGCAGAGATTGCAACACTAGGTTCACAACCAGGCTACAAGACTACTGTTTCTAGCAGCATCTAAAACACGAATAAAGATGATCCAGTTTTCAGAAACTTGGAAATTCATATGGACAAGACCATATGAATGAGTTTCCAAAAACTCAAAACATCAAAACAAAAACAAAGAAAACAAACCAAAAAAAAAACCCCACAAAAATCTACATTTTTTACATTTATACAGGGAGGGCTCAGACCAACTCCGATCAAAGCTTTGAGTTTTTAACAACTCAATCATATGTCAACCATATGAATTTCAAATTTCTGAAAACTCACTCAACTGATAGGGATCCATATATACAAACAAACACACACATACACGCGCACGTATATACATACATATATACATATATACGGGTCTACCTGAGAAGACCAAAAAGCCACAATATCGAATCCTACAAGACCGAGATGAAATTGCCGAAACCTCACAAGAACAAAACCTGGAACACCAATGAACAAACTCTAGTTAAGTAACCACATCCTCGGAACAGCAAAACAACAAAAAAACTGGAAACCAAAGCAAATTAAAGCGATCCTGGAGTTAGAATATATAGTAAGGGGGGTGTGGGGGGCACAGCCCCCTACAATGGGGGGTGTGGAGGGGTGAAGCCCCCACATACTTGGGTTCTATATTGTTTTCTGGAAACAGTTATTCATTGCACTTGTAAGTATATATCTGTATAGTGTAAAAAGTTTATTATATGTGGGGGGGGGGGGCTTCCACACCCTCCTTACTATATATTCTAACTCCAAGATTGCTCTACAGTGAGTAATAGGCCATATATCACTGTCAACGAAACGAGTGTCAGTGAAATGACTTGCCAGTGAAATGAACTTTCAGTGAATTGGTCCTGCTGACTTGACTGTCAGTGAAATGAACTGTCGACGAAATGAAGGTGACCCATATATATATATATATATATATATATATATATATATATACATGTGTGTGTGTGTGTGTGTGTGTGTGTATATATATATATATATATATATATATATATATATTTACACATATACACACACACACACACACACACACACACATATATATAATGTATAGCCTATGCATGTGTGTGAATATGTATGCCTACCTCTAATGCATGTAAATATATGTTATACATATAAAAATTTATTCTTTTCACTGTATGGATGATTTACACGATCCCTCTTATTCCTCAGTGCACTGCTTATTTTAAAACAAATAGTAAATTTTCTAAATTGTGTTTCTGTGATGGATATTAGTGTATACTTATTTGTTTTCTGATTTCATGTGTGAATTAACATGAATGTTTCATCTGACACTGCAAAATAAATATCTCACAATGTTTTATATATTCTGAAGGAGAGACGACATACTATATTTTTATCCTCATCTGCCCTCCATCAAAATCTTCCTTTTTTGTTCTGAGATATTCTATTGGAAATGACCCTGTAATACAGTGTGACAAGTTTAATTCTGTTGCAGGCGCTATCTTGAACTGTCACTCACCTGTATAGGCATTCTCATTAATAACCACTTCTTTGATGTCCCTCCCTTTTTCATCTACAGCATGCTCGAGACTGATTTCTGAAGCATCGTAGGTGAATGAACGGAATACCATGGTGCAGTTTTGCCAGTCAAATGGGAAATATCTCACCTGAAACAAAAGAAATGAAAGAAACTGAGTTATTGTCTCAGAAAAGTTTGCTTGTATCGGTGTATGGTTCTTACGCTTTTTAAAAGTAGTTCCTATTGTCTCCAACACAATGTCAATCAAAATAATCAATAACAGAAGGCAGATGTGAAGGAAATTTTGCTTTATAAAAAGGCAGTAGTTTTGTCTGCTGCCTTTGCTCTCTTGCACATTGGAGGACTTAAATCTAAATGACTTGCTCTCAGTTTAAGTGACTGTTCTGGTGTAGATCTGCTTTATAGACAGTCCTTACATCACAGTAAGCCACTTCTGCTAAGAGCAAGTATTTTAGAATCTTACACCAGAGTAAGTCACATACACCAAGAACAAGTCTTTCAGAATCTGACCCCAGGTATAAATATGGCAAGCCTTAATGATTCTCTGTTCATGTTAAGCTGTACTAATAACTTCTTGTCTCTTGAAGTTAGAAAGAAATCTTTTTTTTCATTAAGTTAAGAACAACTAGCACCTCCACATAATCCTTAAAAGGTTAAGCATATAACATCTTAAACTTATTTATCTACAGGAGTTAAGAGCAGCTAAGGCAGGACTAGCCAATTAAAAAAAAGTGCCACTTCAAAAAAAAAAAAAAAAAAAAAAAAAAAAAAACATCAGTAAGAACTGGCAGTCCACTCTAATAAATTGTTAAATGTTATAGAATTGTTACATCAGTACACATTATAGCATGCCTTACAATGAGTTCATTATTGAGACCCTTTGACTGTAGGTTTCAAATACAAAAATAAATTAGACTTCTTTTTCAGTGTTATTTGAAAAATATGTTTATGTAATTCAGGGCACAGAAAATGCCAGATGATAAAAAAAAAGCTTTAAAAGCTTATAATTTTGACCAGGAACCAATTTTGAAATGTGAAGCAACTGGATTAACAGAAAATGATATCCTTAATATTTTCATAGATTGTCACTTTTGCTCTTCCTATCCTAAACCACTACTTCATTGTGACAATCCTGATATTATCTTACAACAGACAAATGACTAATGATGTTATGTATTTATTTTTATTTATTTTACAACTTGTTGACCATATTGCTAAACTGGTCCATAGATCCTTTGTGTCCATGACCTGGGTACAGCAATACAGTAAAACTGTTATTCAAAGTCAATTAATATAGAAGAAACTTATAGTATAATCTGCATGCAGTTACATTTAGCAATACTGAATGGAAGAATTATTTATGTATGTACAAAAGTAAGTATTGCTACGTATTTACCTGCCTGCCACTATACGCTGCAGACCTAGCCAATGCCACGGAAGCAGTTTCATGTAGATTGAGATTGCAAGTGCTGCTTACATTTTTTTTTAATGTTGGAAGTTTTTCTACTTTAGATTTATGTTAGAAGGTAGCTGGTTCCATGAGGCTGAACCTTTTCTGGAGTGGGTTTTTCTCCTATAGCTTGTTTGAGTGGGGTTTGACCAATGGGACTGTATTTTCTCAGTTGTTTCTAAGGGAGTAGCTTTGTTCCGATTTGGAGTACACATTTGAGAGGTGGGGAGTATCCAAGATGTATAACTTTGAAATAATGAAATGGGCAGAAAAGTGGTTTTGTTAGCTTTTGGTAGCCATTTTGCCTTTCCATATATGGTACAGTGATGGCAATTGAATTTATTCTGAGTAACTGTGCCACTATGATAAACAAAACAGACCAAACTGAGTAGAGCTGTCTCCTTATAATCTAAGGTCTCATTCTCAAACTACCCTCCCATTAGCAAACTTTGCTACTAACCTGAAATTCACAGAGTATGCTTTTTATATACTCAACCCCAAAGTTTGGGAAACCATACCCAGAGATATTAAACCATTGCAATAGACCACTAATGTCACTAGGACAAGATCCTGCACATGATTCCCCAGGCAGCTGCCTTGGGCCTGGAGCTAGTTGTGTGTTCCGTAAATAGTCTAGAGTTTAAAAGAAAGAAAAAAAAAGTATCATTCATCTCATTTTCACCCATATAGCCTACCTATTCAACTGAACTTACCTGAAAACCTTTGGTTTCTTCCATTTGTTGTAGGCCTTTGGGGGCATATTTCAATGAGTGCCAATGTATATGTATTAAAAGAACTGGAATTTGGGACTTAAGCCAAGCATGTGTTTAATAAATATGGTTAAGACAGTTGTCATTTTTTTGGTGAAATGGTCTGACATCACTAAAAATTATAGTGCCCTGCATTTCCCAGAGGAAGTTTGATATATATATATATATATATATATATATATATATATATATATATATATATATATATATATATATATATATATATATATATATATAAAGTACTGGCCTCCTGTTGATCAGATTTTAATGACTAATATGAAAAATCTAAAAATAAGAAAAATAAATATGTAGTTAAAAGTTTAAAATACAATTCAGCTAGATTGAAATCACAGCTGCAGGCAGTTAATAGAACAATAAATACACTACAGTAAAGCTCAGAAGAAGAAAAAAATTCCTGAGGTCTATATCCCTTATGATGGTTAAAAATTAGCAATAAATCAACCAGAATCTTTTGATGATTACTGTCCTCTGATTCTTTCTGCCCTCTTAACCATATGATCAATCTGCTTGTCTTGAAGCTGACATCCCTCCTTCTCCATGGGGAGAAGTGGAGGTTCAGTCTTCCAAACCAACAACTACTTCCCCAGATCCATTCCAGGTTACTTGTAGAACTTCAGGCCGTCCCCTGATAATACATGATTTAGACCAAAAAAAAAATGACAACTGGTCATGACATTCTTAGACCAAATGTTAGAACCAAAAAAAAAAAAACAATTATATTAAATACATACATATGGGGCAAATGCAAATCATGTAGACAAATTAAAAATATTCTGTAACAACAGCACTCCATCAAAAGCAAATACTCTGAAAAAATTAAACAATTAGTTATACAATTTTCAGTAATTATTGATGAGGAAAAATATTGGTTAACTCCCCCCTTCTAAACAAAGCTCAGAAAGTATCAGATTCTGATTCTTCCACTGAAACATAAATCCCCTGTATACAAATGCACCCAGTGAGAGAGATGCCTAATCCTGCAGCCACTTGAGACGGAGATGCAGAACCAACCATAAGGGTAGTGCGGCAATGGACTGCAGTAGGTTTTCAAATCATTGTAGATTGTCTCCCTCTAATCCACATTCAGCTAAATATACCAAAATATTAGAGGGACATGCACAGCTACAGAACCCTACTATTGAAGATTTAAGAGCAGTTTTAAAAGTCTCAACATCTTCCTTGGAGGCATAATATGGAGGCAGTAACATTCCAAAATACACAGATGATGGATTTCTTGTTGCTAGGGATATCCTATTAAAAGCTATCATTACAGCTTGCCCTCCCAACACTTAACTGGGTAAGAATTAAGACAATTGTGCAAAAAAAAAGAATCCATTGATGAATGTTTATAGTGCATAGCAGATGTGTTTGAAGCCTTTTCTGGAAATCTACAACCTAATGAAGGAGTGGCAGCCAGTGGGCTGTCAACCACCTTTATAAAAGGTTTTTTACCACCAATACAGAGACAGATTAAAAAGGTTTGCTTAAACTGGTCATATTTAGGCATTCATGAAATCATTAACCAAGTACAATATGCAGCGAACAAAATAATTTACAAAAAAAATGAACAACAAAAGAAATTGGTAGATGTTCAGCTTCAACAATCTGATAATAATTCATGGGGTCAGGAAAGGAAAAAAGAAACTGTGGAAAAAGAGGCTGATTTAGATTCTTTGAACTACAAGCTCCAGGGCAATATCATCAAAATATTTACCCTTCTATACCTCCACGTGCCCCATAGCATGAACCGAGCTAGTCATTGCTTTAATTGTGGACAAGCTGGAAAAGGTTTTTGTTAATATTACAGTATGTAACTCTTCTCTTTCTTTTCTTGTTGACACAGAGGCAACTAGATCAATGATTATTTCAGCAAATGCAAAAAAGCTCCCATTTTTCACTAAATCTGTTGGGAGTGTGGGAGTGCCTAGAATTCCTCTGGAATACCCCAAAACTAAACCTATTCCTATCCAAACTGATCTGGTAAAAGACCAACATGCCTTTATTTAGGAAATACTGCCCCAATTAAATCTTTAAGGTAGATACTTAGTGTGCAAAGTATGACATTCTATTTATTGTACTTCAGATGGAGTTTTCCTTAAGACTCCAAATGAATCATCTCCTTTGAAACTATATTTTATTGATATCTGTACAGATGAATATATACTTTTTGCTGCCCTAACAGCAGACAAGCCCAAATGTTGATTCAGAACTGAAAACAGTCCCTCCATAGCTTTGGGCTACTCAGAAAAATAAAGTAAGGCTCATAAAAGACACAGAACCTGTAAAAGTAATTTTAAATCCTTGTGAGTGTCTACATATGGTAGTTCAATATCCTTTGTTGACTGAGGAAGAAAAATAAATCAAACCTATTATTTCTGTACTAATCCAACAAGAAATAATTGTCTTGACTAGAAATTCATGTAGCACACTAATCTTACCCATCATAAAAACAAAAAACAAACAACAAAACAAACAGTAAAAAATCCTTACATATTTGTGCAGGACTTAAGAGCAGTTAATGCAGTAGCAATACCAACCTTTCCTGTAGTTTCTAACCCTGCCATAGTATTAAGTTCAATCCTACCAACTGCCGTCACTTTTTCAGTGACAGGCATTTCCTCTACTTTCTCCTCTATTCTGATACACCCAGATAGTCAGTATCTGTTTGCATTTACCTACAAGGAACAACAGTATGCATGGATAAAATTGCCACAGGAATATGTAAAATCACCTATTCTTTTTTCTAGAAAAATGAAAAAAAAACAATTAAATAAAATTAAATTTCTATGAAGGTCTACTCTAATACATTATGTAGATAATTTACTTATAGCTTCAAATTCTCAAAACTGCCGCAAACAGGATATTATTTTATTTTTGCCAGATTAGCTAGCAAAGCTGTGATTTAGGGTTAATAAAGAAAAATTGCAGTTATGGATATCACAGGTTCAATATTTAGGTCACATTACTTCAAATGGCAATAGGCAAATTCTACTCGCATGCATTACTTTCATACAAACTGCACTATGCCATACAACAGTAAAACAGTTGTGGGCTTTTCTGGGACTAACCGGTTTCTGCCGACAGCAAATCTCTAACTATGTAAAAGTTGTAAAGCTATTATTAAAATTACTTAAAAAAGACACTCCCAAGTCTCTCCCCAGGCAAGATTGCCATGAACAAGCGATTGTTCAATTAAAACCTTTACTTTCAAAACCCTCCTGCTCTTGGATTACAAGATTACTCAAAACATTTTGTTATTCTGTTGTAAAACAAATAAAGTGTGTTAGGATTATTAGCATAATGTAGAGATGATGGTTTTAGATGAGTTGCTTATTTTAGTACAAATTTTGATCCTACAGCATCAGCCCAACCCCACTGCCTTAGAGCATTGGCCTCAACAGCTTGTTTGGTAATGGCAGCTGCACTCACTTTCAGGCAAGAGACATATGCGGCAGTTCTGTGTTCTGTAAAAGTGTTGCTACTAAAATCTAAAACACAATATTTATCTGCTGCATATTTGTCAGTATAAACTGTCTTTACATAACAACCCTTCTTTAGGGAAGATCAGATGTCCACCTCTTAACTTTGTCTCTTTAATTCCTACAGCAGACAAAGGAGAACCTCATGATTTTGTCTTAATAGTTAACTATGTACTTCCTCCTATATTTAATCTAAAAGATGTTCTGTTACCAAATCCCGATTTACTTCTTTTTGTTGAAGGATACTGTGTTCAAAAAAAAAATGGTATTTTATAAGCAACATTTCTGCGTGTATCCACAACAATGCTTTACTAAATGAAAGTATATCTGCTTAAATAGCTGAACTTGTAGCTATTACTAAAACTTGCAAATTAGCAAAGGACAAAACAGTGACAATTTTTATACCTTCATATTATGCATATGGGGTAGTTTATGATTTTGGGACACTTTGGAGAAAATGGTGGTATTTAACCCCAGCAGGAACAGTCATTAAAAATGCTGTTTTTGTTCATGAATTATTAAATGCATTACTGTTAACTCATTACATCTGAGTGATGCTTCCGGGTGTATCTGCAGTTAACTCCTACTGTCGCCTCTGGAAGTCAAATATTGCTTGTTCATATTTGCATCAATAATTCCAAACCATGCTGTGTACAAGGTTTTAAAAGATTTCATCTTAAAGCTTACATGATGGCAAACTCAATTACATTAATATTTGACCTCTATCTAGTACAGGTAAAGAGATATTAACAGTTGTTTTTGTGATATTAATTTATATAGATATAATTTTCACATTTTTATAAATACCTTAGCAACCAAGTAACCCAGACAGAACTCAGCTTCATATGAAAGCTCTCAGCTAGATGAATAAAATACTGCTGATAGTATGTGTGTAACTTTAGTGGTTGTTGAGATATTTTAAGTTGTTTACAAAATATTGCAAACATAATAGTTACTGTGTTTACTGTGAATTATAAAATTCAGTTTAAGACTCTGTGGTCATCCCCTGCCCAACAGACTCGTCCAACAAAATACCTTGTGAAAGTGTTATAAATCTGCTTAGTTACCTGAATGAAGCAGCTCCAAAAATAAGCTAAAAACCACAGCTTTCTACCTCAACTGTAGGTGTTCCTTCTACTGTAATTTATCCACACTTTGAATGTGTTTTTAAGACTATCTGCTTTGTAAAAAGTGAACGGCTCCTTATCATTTAAATATTACTACAGGGCAGGTGAGCATAAACGCAGGTAAGTTTTTCTGGCTGTAGTAACTTACTTTGGCCAACAGGAGGCAGCACAATGCCTGTAGCCTACCATACTCCTGGTTGTTTTAACTAACAATAGTACGAATAGCTTTTAGTTTAATGTTATTTTAACTCTCAATAGTTCCAATATATGTAGGTTTAATGTTGCCAGCCACATTCTAGAGTGTTATTTAACCCTAGTATGCCTTCTGTACCCCATTGTCTCTTGCTTTTAAATTTATATCTGCAACATTTCCATTTCTGGCTTGCTCTCTTCTTACCTTTTCAGCACTGATTTTCACAGTTGCTTCCTTTCTGATTGTTATTTTTAGTGCTGTTTCACACTGCTGACCTGCCCGTGTCAGTACTGGTTCCAACCAGCTAAGCCACTGTGACATCCATCTCCACTCTCTCTCTCCAACCCCTCCCACAGTTTCTTTCACCTTCTTTTCTTTCCAACCCCTCCCCCAGACTCTTTAACTTTTCCTTTCTTCCTGTGGTGCCATCTTTACCTCTCTGAACCACTCTAATCCTTTTCCTATAACACTGCTAGAACGTCCCTTACCCCCCTTGCATACTTTCCTCTGAACTTACCTTCCACTCCACTGATTGCTTTTTGTCCTTGATTCTTCCTTCCCTTGGCTCTAGTCACTCCCACCACTTCTACTATCCAACCCAAACTACCCATCATACCCCCAAAATCCCCTCCCACAGTTCATCCATTAAAGTAAGCCTACCTTTCAGAGTTTACTGCCAAACACTACTTATCCTGATAAACTACCAAACAATTAACCTAAACCATAAGTTCTTAATTAAAATAAACTAACTTCCCAACTTAACTCACTCCTTACTACCATCCTAAAACCAACATCATGACCCTCAAGCCTCTATCCCTACTTACTCAAATAATACTTCTAATTACCTTAACTTACCTAAACTATATCACCCAACCTACTAATGCAAACCACTCTCCTCCATTTCACACCACTACCCCATCCTCTACAAAGTACACATTTACCGTTACCCTTATATCTCCCAGTCTCCCCCCCAAAACTAGCATGCTCTTCCCCTATAGACTCCTACCTAACTCTAAAAACACTGTTCCCAACTACACTAGTCTTATGTCCACAAAACTCTCTAGCTGTATACTACAACCCAAACAAACCAAATACCTCATCCATCATCTTATCTCTATCCTTCTCTCCAGGGGCATCCACCCAAATGCAGGCCCCTCTACCACACTGAATCCAGCCTCCCAACCCCACCCCCCAAGCAAAAGGCAAACCTCTCCACTTCTCAGCTCTAAATGCTCAGAGCCTATGTAACAAAATTCCAAACCTTCATGCCTGGCTTCTACATAACCAGCCCGATATTCTCTTCATCTCAGAAACCTGGCTTAAGCCCTGCATAAAAGATTCTGAACTAACTCCTCCCAACTACCGCATGTTAAGGAATGACAGAACACAGGAAAAAAGGTGGTGGTGTAGCAGTCCTTTACTCAGCATTCCTCTTAGTCACCCCCTATACCAAACCCTTTCCCAAATTTGGTAAGGCAAAAATGATACCAGGCCTACTCCACCTAAACAAGCATAAACTCACATTTGTTCTCTCTCTCTATATTCCCCCTGGAGACAATATCTCATCCCTTGAAGATATTCTCTACTAGGTCACCACCAATATTACTCACAAAACCATAATCCTGGGGGATGTGAACATAAACTGGGCCACAATCCAATCTCCCACTAACTCACTCAATATTAACTTATATAACTTTACGCAACTAATCAATTCCACTACCAGGCCTTCCAAGAACTCCATTACTGGTAGCACAATAGACTGGATTCTAGTATCCCATCCTCACTATATCTCTGATAGTGGTATTCTCCTAGACTCACTAACTGACCACGTCCCCACTTTTGCCCGCCATCTCCCCTCTTCCATATAATGAACTCACACCTATATTTCCACTCGCTGCCTAAAAGACTTCAATTCTGAAACCTTCTCAAATGCACTAAAAAGCGCAAACTGGAACCCATTAAAGACTCTTCCCCTAGATAATGCTCTCTTCTACTTTAACTCTACTTTCACAAACCTGCTCAACTCCTTTGCCCCTCTAAAAACAAAACATATAAAAAGTAACCCAGTACCCTGGTTAACCAAAAACACGTTAGCTACTATGCAAGTCTGTGACAAAGCCTGGACACGTTACCATAAAAATAAAACCACTATCACCCTTAACAAGTATAAAACACTATGAAATAAAGTAAAAATGTATTACCTCAGACTGCAAAGCCTATTTCTCCACTCTCCAAACCAACCACAACACCAATCCAAACTATTTTTGAAAGGAATCTCATCTCTCCTCAACCCGGGAAAAAAAGAAAAACCTTGCCCTAACACAGATGCCTCTGACATGGACTTAGTCACCCAATTTATCTCTTTCTTCATAGAGTCCATAAGCAAGCTAACATCATCCTTCACCAACACCTCTGCGACCCCTCCTCAGCCTGCACCCATCCCTTCCTCCCCTAGCATCCCTTGCCCCCAATCTCCACCCATCTCTCCCATCTCTATATCCACCATAAAAAAACTTCTCCTAAAATTAAAACCTCGTTCCAATGCCCCTGATGAAATTCCCTCCTACTTCCTAAAAGTAGCCACGGAAGCCATTGCTCTCCCTATCAGCATACTAATTAATTGGCCTATCTCAGAAAGCCAGGTCCCCCAGTTCTGGAAGAAAGCCTTTATTATTTCTCTACATAAAGGAGGCAATAATAATGACATTCCAAACTTATGCCCTATTGCTTTCTTATCCCCTCTTTCTAAGCTTCTTGAAAAACGTATCCACCAACTCTTACCCTATCTCATCAACAACCAGCTTCTTACCCCCACACAGCATGGATTTAGACCCAGTCATAGCACCTCCACTGCCCTCCTCTTCTTCCTTGAAACAATTAACAAAGCCCATGATTCTGGCCATTTCATGTCCACCCTTCGCCTCGACCTCTCCAAGGCATTTGAGACTATTTCCTGCAACCTGCTTCTTAATAAACTCTCCAAACTAAACCTATCCCCTTCCTGTACCAAGTGGTTCTCCAGCTACCTCATAAACAGACGACAACAAGCAGGCAAATGGAATAAAGCCACTTCACCCTTCTTTAATACTCCCACAGGTGTCCCCCAAGGTTCCATTTTAGAGTCCCCTACTATTCAATATATTCATTAACGACTTCTACCAAGACATTCCAAACTCCAGCCTCATCCAATATGCCAACGATTCTACCATTATCTGCTCCTCCCCTTCTATCCCCACTCTAAATAAGCTTACCCAAAGTGCCTTTTCCTCTATTGAGTGGATGCTAGACAACCATCTGGATCTTAATGCAGCCAAAACTAAACTTACGTTATTCACCACTTCCAAAACCTCCTCCCTAGATAAACACTAATCCATAATCACCAGCAAAAACAATACTCCCCCAGAAATAGTCTCTGACACTAAACTACTAGGAGTACTCATAGATGATCAACTAAAATTTGGCAAACATTTACAAGTAAATATCAAAAAACCCCACAAAAAACTTGATATGCTATACTGCCATAATTGTTATATCTCTCTTTCCACCAGGCTCATACTAGCCAATACTTATCTCATCCCATCCCTCCTGTATGGTGCATCTATCCTCACCAACCTGCAATCCTCTCTCAAAACAAAACTCTCCTTGTGCTATAACAACATATCAAAATTTGTGGCAGGGCACAGAGCCATTTCTCACCATTGTAATTCTCTTCACCAACTAAACTGGCTTGAGCTACCTAACCTCCTCACTTATACCCAACTCATCCAAGCACACAAACTCATTTGCAGCCCCTCTCTTTGTCCTTCCCTAGCCACTACCTTTGAAATGCATGAACCATAATGACTTCTAAGATCATATTCCCAAAAACTAATTAAATTGCACAAACCCACATGAACAGCTGGGAATCACCTAATGTCCTTCTCTCTTGCATGCCTCTGGAATTTTCTACCATCTTCTATCCGCATCACCAGCAGTCTCTCCTCATTTAAAACTTTGCTGCACTCACACCTAACTTCACAATAGAAGTGCTCCTGTTCCCATCCTACCTAATCCTTCTAATACCACTTCCTACTCTCCTAGAACTAAATACGCCATCACTGCCTCCTATAATTCCACAGCTCTACTGAACTATTTGACTGACTACTTAATAGTTTCCCTATGGTGCTACTTTTGTAAAAAAAAAAGTGTTTTTGTTGCTGTTTAATGAACTATACTGATGTATTCTATCATTATTGATCTTTTCTTATCATATTTACTTTGTATTCTTATAAGATAATGTATAATGTATATGTGCAATGTGTACTGTGTATTTGTATTTTTCTGGAGCTTTTCTTCCCATGACTCCATTAAAACGGACTCCTTGTGGTCCAATGGACTATCCTGGCAAACAAACTGCAAATAAATCATCATCTTCTTTCGGCTGTCCCTGTTAGGGATCGCCACAGCAGATCATCTGTTTCCATTTCTTCCTGTCCTGAACAAACTGTAAATAAATAAATAAAATAAAGACCTATCACTGTATAAATAGTTTGTGTTGAAGGGTTTGCCATTTATACTTTTTTCATAACCCCTATCGTTCCAGATATATGAACATTTGTTTGAAATGTGAGGACACACACACAAAAAAACTTTTACCTGGTTAACAAATAGATAAAAACTGTATTTAAAATGAGTCTATTTTTGGCCTCCCCCCAATTATTTTTGGTTTTGTCTGGAATTTCTGAATAAAGAAATTGAAAATTTTTTGCTCTGTTCTTTGTAAAATTTGTGACTTTCTAGCAAATTGTTCTGGGGAAGTCATTAAATGTCAGGCATGTGAGTTTCAGACTTTGTTCTTCAGAAAATGCTTGCTATTGTAACATTCTAATTGTATATGTGAGAGATAGAGAAAAGAGATTTAAAATTTGTGTCAGATTTTTGGGTATTTGTCTCCAATTCTTGAGCTAAGAGGTGGATGGGGAGGGGGCAAAGGAGTGTGATGGGATGCACTGTATGGCTGTCACAATAGACAGCTGAAATATTCATCTTAGTCATTGTGTATTCACTCATAGATTTTATCATAAGCAAACAAATTCATGTATGCAGTCAAACAAGGGACTGTAATTAATAGTTGTGTGTGTGTGTGTGCGTGTGTGTGTATGTGCGTGTGTGTGTGTCTAAACTGCATTCCAGAGAAGGTTTGATGTAAAGGAAAGAATTGATTGTAGTTAACAGGGCCTTCATTATATGAGCCATGTTTTTTGGGCACGAACCTTGGCTTCCTTCTTTTGCTTACTGTTGACAGTGTGCTGATTTGACTGTGTATAAACAGCACAACATGAAGTTTATGAGTTTAATGTTAAAATACTAACTGTGAATGTATTTTTAATTTAACTTGTTTTTTGCAGGCACAAGGGTGTGAAATACACTGCGTTGGGTTACAACAGTTTTGTACTTAGTGCAGATAAGTTAAGGTTATGAGCTCTTAATAAGATGCTTTCTGTAGTGGAACCTTTGATTCCCTCAAACTCTTGTTTGTCTAGTGTGAGTCTGATCAAGTTATTTCTCCAACAGTGCCCCAGGCTGCCCCTAAAAAGAGACACTTATGTCCAGTAGGCTGTCCCAAGTTGTTAGCAAATTCATTACACATTGTCTTTTTTTATTCGTGCACACTTCAGGTAGCCTCTAATTAATATTCCACTATACGCCATTTTATTAAGAATCCCTGCATGTCTATTGTAGCTTAATGGATTGACCAATACATTTTCAATAAATATGAATTTCATATGAGAAGTTTGCTATTTCTCATGCTGTCTGTTTTCTTGTTTCATTTTGCTCATTAAATAGCTGTCAGTATTTGAAGAGTGGGCTTTGACCCTGCCTGGAATAGATTTGTCATGGTGAGTATAACAAAAGGTAGTAGCCTTAGACAACCACTTGGAAACAGTCTGTTTTGACACTGGCTGTCCTGTTTCCTTACCAAGAAATAAACAATTGATACAACGATCTAAAAGATTTTGTTCTGTTAAGATACTACCTGAGTTGTCTGTGGATATCCAATGTATAGAGTATCCTTTCTCCCTCATTTTTAGGTTCAGGAAAGAAAAGGGGGAGCTAGATAGTTTGACTTAAAGTAAATTTGGATACTACTTTAAGCATAAAAGAAGGATTAGTTCTCAAAAAAAACCTGTCCTTGTAGAAAATGGGGTAGGGTTGACTAAACATAAGAGCCTGCAACTCAGATACCCTTCTTGCAAAGGTCAGAGCAATCAATAAAACTATTTTCTGTGTTAAGAACCCCAAGTCTGCCAGATTAGCTGGTTCAAATGGAGCAAGTGTTAGTCTCTCTAACAGAATATTAAGATCCCAATGAGGAGCCACTACTTTACTTGGCGGCCTCTTATGCAAAACCCCTTTCAAACACATTTTGACATGCGAGTGCCTTGAAATAGGAGGATCCATGGGCAGACATGCTGAAATATCCAATAAATGAACCTTGACAATGGAATAAGAAGCACCATAGGATAGTAATTCACACAAATATTCTAAAACCAGAGAACAGCTAGCCATAAATGGGTGCTGGTTATGTTTGTTGAAAACAGATGTATAAAAGGAATTAAGACCTTATCATCCAGGCAGCCAGTCAAAGAAGACAAACGGTGGGTCTACCTGAGAACACCAACAGTTTGGAATGCCGATGATGAGAACACCGACACCGGAAGACCGACAATGGAAATAACCAACAGTTCGAAATCCCGACGCTGAAAACACTGACATGTGAAACCAGCATGACTGTGTACGTATGAGATAGTGATGGATGTTAGGGTGCGGGTAAGGTAAGTGTGCTTTAGTGACGGACTTTAGGGTTAATGTGTGGGTAAGGTAAGTGTGTGATAGTGATGGACTTTAGGGTTAGGGTACGGGTAAGGTAAGTGTATGATAGTGACGGACTTTAGGTTTAGGGTGTGGGTAAGGTAAGTGTGTGATAGTGACGGACCCTAGGGTTAGGGTTTGGGTTAAGGTTAGTGCATAGATAGTTGTGTATGTAAGGTTTAGTGTAGGTTTGTAAGGTTTTTGGTGTGCTTGTGTTGTGTGTGTGTTGTAAGTCGGTGTTATGGTGTTCGGTAATGTGAACTGCCGGTTTTGTGTGGTTTCGATGTTTTGGTGTTGTCGTTTTGGCTGTCGGGTTTGTGGTGTGTCGGTGTAGTGTAGGGGATCCCTGATGTTGGGGTGTATCAAACACCTCTGTTCTTATGTGAGTAGACTCATTCTGTGAGAAGCTTGTAATATTTCCAAATGAAGGGAGAACCATGGTTGCCTGGACCAGAAGGGAGTCACTACAGTGATCTTGGGAGATTCCTTCTGAATCTTCAGAAGTACCCTGGATATCAGTGGAAAGGCATACAGGAAAATTACTGTCCAAAGAAAAGAAAAGGCATATGTCTTCCAGGCCTTCTTATATGGAGTTCTAGAACAGAAGTTTGCCAGTTTATTATTTAGAGAGGGGACAAAGAGGTCCACTTGAGGAATTCCACATAAATGGATCAAATCTTGGAAGACCCCCAGATCTAGTTTCCATTTGTAAAGGTCTGCCCTGGTCTTGCTCAGTTTGTCTGCCAGACAATTTGGCTCTGATGGAATGTGGGATATCTGTAGGGCGAGACTGTGCAGTGAAGCTATAGCCCAAGCTAACATGGCTAGTCTGCAAAGGGGTACAACATGATTCCCCTTCCTTGCTGATGTACCACATCACCATGGTATTCTCTGTAATCATTTGAAGAGGTCCCAGGGACCAAAGATGGTTCAGAGAATTGAATTTCTTGTTCAGGGCACGCATCTCTTTGATATTTATGTGCTTGCATCTGTCCTTGGTGTCCCCTACTCCCTGCACTTTTATCTCTCCTGAAATGCTCCCAAAGCAAAGTCTGAACAATTTGTGGTGAGTGAATACTTTGGTGCAAGGAGGGAGAATGGTATACCTTGATTTAAGGATATCTGTTGTCTCCACTGGAGAAGGGGAGACCTTGATTTAAGAATATCTGTTGTCTCCACTGGAGAAGGGGAGACCTTGATTTAAGGATATCTGTTGTCTCCACCATGTGATTTGTCTTACGAAAAAAAAAAAAAACAATATTGGGATCTGAAAAGATAAACTGTGTTGATGCTGATACCAAAGAGATTTCAGAAATGACTGTATCTTTCTCATGGGGAGTCTTACCAGGGGTATCAAGAGAATCACAGATGCCATGAGACTCAAAATCTAGAGGTACTGTCTCACAATGACCGAAGTCTGAGTGGAAAATGTAGAAATAGATCTATATAAATATCTATTTTTTCCTGTGGAACAAAAGCTCTCTGAACTGAAGTGCCTAGTTGACATCCCAGAAACACAATGCTGTGTGAGAGAGTGAAGAAAGACTTTTGAATGTTCTCTTGGAATCCCAGCTTGTGCAAGAGACCTCTCACTCAAAAGAGTGATTCCTGACATTTTGAAAAAGACTCTGGAAAGATAAACAAATTGTCTAAATATGGAAATGTGGATACTCGGTAGCCTGCAGTGAACTGTAACTGGAGCTAAACACTTTGTGAACACTCTTGGTGCAGTGGATAGTCCAAAGGGTAAAGCAGAGAATTGATAATGTGATCCAGACACACAAAACCGTAAGAAACATCTGAAGTCTGGATGAATAGGAATGTGATGATTAGTATATTTTAAGTCTAGTATTACCAGGAAACCTGAAAGAGGAAGAGGCAACAGGTTGTGAAGTGACATAATTTTGAGTTTAGGTACTATCACAAAAAGGTTTAGGAAAGAAAGATCCAGAACTGGTATCCAAGAATTTTCTTTCTTTGGAACTAAGAACATTCTTGAATAAAACCCCTTAATCACCTGGGAAGAAGGATCTGGTTCTACTAATCCTTGGGACAGCATGTGATAAAGAACAGGTAGTAACAAAACTATCTGATCTGCAGGATGATGAATGACCCCTTGGAAATGAGGAATTTCCTCCCACTGCCATCTGTAACTTTGATGAATGATTTTTAGAACTCATTTGTCAGAAAAAGATGTTGTCAAAGAGAAAAAAAATCGAGATTCCAACTTTCTGAAACAGAGCCAGGGTGGGAAGGGGTTACATGGTCTCTTCAACAGCCATTTAGACTTGTTGGAGTGTCCTAGGTTTTGGGAGGTCTGAGACTTCTCTTTGGAACCTCCTTGCCACTTCTTCTTAAATGTCTGTTTACCTGAATTTGATTGAGACTGCTTATTCTGTTTTTTTGCTGTAACTGGATGAAGAGAAAGAAAATCCTTTGGGTAATTTGGAAAAGGAGGGCTGAAAAAATCTTAAAGATTGCCTAGATCAGCTTGCTTCTTTCATCTACAGCAGAGGGGGCAAACACTAAATCTCTATCCAAAGAAACATTTAAAATCTAATTTTTAACATCATCTGGAAGGTTCCAAGAATGCAGCCAAGCAAACCTCCTTAAAACTATATCAGTGGCCATGGTCCTGGAAGAAGTATCAACAACTGAGTCATGCACACACTGTAAGAAAGAATGGTAACCTGTGCAATAGAAGAAACTAAGTTATTTAAAGCAGCTTTTTTTTCACAAGATGAAACTGTAAATAAAATACTCCTCATACTTTCACAGTATGTCAGAATAAACGTTAACATATGAGCCTGATAATTTAAAATTCTGAAATGAAAATTTGCAGAATACACTTTGTTCCCATACATATCAATAATTTTCCTATCATTATAAAGAGTAGGAATGGAATTAACTTAAGTGCTTATCAGCAGAGGAGTCAACTAAGGCTATAGCTGCTAGGTCAGGTTTGTGATTAGTGTATAAAAATTTAAAAGACTGAGAAACTTTATACATCCTATTTCCCTTTTTAGGGACAGCTGGCTGACAATCAGGAAAATTGCAGGCAGTAAGACACACATCCTCTAAAGCACACAAGACAGGAGGAATGGGTGTGGTTTCCAGAAAATCCTTCTGTAACAACTCATAGTATATGAGTTGTTACAGAAGTATTGGATCATTTTTCCTCTCTCCTACTATTTTCTTCTCACCATCACTCTTCCTCCTCTTATAGCAGTAGTTACTTTTTGACCTCATAAAAATGTTTTGCCTTTCTCCTTGTAAATTTAAATCTCTTTTTAACATTTCTATTAATGCCCTGTTCATACACTACGTATGTAATAATTTTTTTCATGTTGTATGCCAGCTGATTGATCATAGATTACTCAGTTATCAATAATTTTTGTAGCTGTCATTTCTAATTTTGCTTCCATGATGTAATGAACTCAGCTAATTCATGTATTGTATCTGTCAGAACTAGTTATTGTAAATTCGTTATTGCTTTGTATGTCATTATTATTGTATGTCTTGCTTTGTTGGAGATTTTCTCCCCAGGTCTCAGCTGAAAACAGGCTACTGGCCCAGTCGGACACTACCCGGTAAACAAATATAAATAAATAAATAAATAAATAGATTTTTTAAGGGACTGAGCAACCCCAGTGTTCTCTCACTGAAAACACTGGCACATTCTAGCAATAGTGTCAGAGAAAGAGAAACCCCCCACAAGAAGAATCAAAAAGAAAGCTCTCCTCTAAGTCTGAATCAGAAATCTGAGGAGAAAACCCTGAATCCACCCATGCATCTTTCTGTTCAGATTAAGAATCTTGAATCTCTTCAGGAAAGGAGGCATCCCTCTTTCTTTTACCAGAAACTACTGTACAAGAGGAAGAATCAGTAGCCTGAATCAAACCCCAAGTCAGTCCCAGTAAACTATTCCTAGATAAAGAAATTTGAGGATGACTAGATAAATGCTCTGATTTCAGTTTTTTTTTTGACAGGAAAAATGGTGCCAACCATTTTACTAATGTAAGTATCTGTTTGCCCATAGATGGATTCAACATTGTGACATAAGAGGGAAGCCTTCCCTGTTCCTTCTCCCAGGATCAACAAGAGTGCTTCTCCCTTGCCAACTGAGGGGACCTCAACAGCCACAGAGGATGTGGCTTACTCCCTATAGAGGCTCTTAAAGAAGAGTGGACTGAGATACAACAAATCACCATTACTTTTAAAGTAACAGAAACAAGTGCTCTGTTTAAAAGCAAGTTACAGTCTTAAGACAGTCAGTTAAAACACAACACTCCTAGCTTTAAAATAACTTTTCTGAAGAAAAAAGCAATAAAACGTCATTAAAAAAATAAGAAAATGGAATGTTTTTACCAAACGGGAGCTTATCCGCTTAGCTTAGGAAAGCACAAGCTGGATGTTGATCTTCAGAGGCTGCACAGGAGTGTACACTTTGGTGGCAGTAATGCTCTGAAGGGCTTCTTGTCTATACTTATCTTTTAGACAGCTCAGCTTGGTTCATTTGGGTGAAGGGTGCCCTGAAGCTTTGGAAGCTGGCCAGCTGTTATATCCTTTGCAGGATATAACTTATATAGCTAAGGCTACTGCAGCAGTGATCAATATGAAGAACATCATCACTGATTTTACCTCATAACCTGTGTCTCGTTAATGTAGTTAATGTCAGTGGTGCTTCAAGTAACTCCCCCACCATTGGTGTAGAAGGCTGTGGGTTCTGTTCCCACACTAGGTACATGGATCACTGATAGTGCAGCATAAAAGGGGTGCTTCACTCCTGTGTGTTGACCTTTGGAAGAGATGTTAAGCAGAGACCTCATCTATTTGGGTTGGTAGTAGCTCAGGTGGATGTAAAAGATCCTGACACCTATCAAAAAGAGTAGGGTTCATTTATTTCCATAGACAAAGAACTCTTATTTTCAACATAATTACATATTTACAAATGGACACACACACACACACGCACACACACGCACACGCACGCACACACACCGCACACACACACAACACGCACACACACACACACACACACACACACACACACTCATATATATATATATATATATATATAGCTCTACTTCATAAAGTTGAAAAAAACAAAATTTCGGGGTTGGGAGGTTGGCCTAATGGTTAAGGTGTTTGCCTTACAAACATAAGATACAGGGTTTGAATCTCACAGGGGATAATTGGCTAGGCTTAAAATGGCTCGCAATGGCAGTTAGCCTAGTACTAATCTATGAACCTATGAACCTAAATTCTAATCATCGAGACCATAATATCAAACTGTTAAAATCTTGAAAATCCATATTATCGTACTTTACAACATTGCATTTCATTCAGTGGAGGTAAACTTTAAAAAGGTTAATACACCTTTAAGACATTGTATTGTGTACCGGACATTAAAAAAACAAAACAAAACAAAGACTATGTCAGATGTTAGTTTTGCAAGCCCAGGTTCTATCGGACAGCTGTACAACACAACACTGTAATGAAACCATTAACCAGTACTAATAATAGAAGGTTATGTGTATAACTTAGAGTGCACATTAAAAACTAAAAAGAACTGGTGTTGCAACCTTGCAGGATGTGCAGTAGTAATATGGAAACCTTTTCCTCTATGAAGTGTGATCTCATACTTGCTATATTTAATTTGTAGAGGTTGTGAGGGGTGCAGGAGGCACATCACCCCTGCAAAAATGTAGAAAAGTGTGATGTGGAATGTACAAGTCTGGATTTATTGTTTTTGGTGTTAGAAAGGCATTGTGCTACACAGACTCATCTGCAATAGTGTTTTCGACATTATGTAGTTTCAGTGGTTAGAATGTCGATGTTATGGTTATTTGACATTTTGAAATTTCGATGTTATAGTCTCAGTGATTAGAATTTCAATGTTTTGGTTTTTCAGCTTTATGAAGTAGATCCATATATATATATATATATATATATATATATATACATATATATATATATATATATATATATATATATATATATATATATATATATATATATCCCTATCACAACACCGACATGCCACAACCCCGACACTCAAAACACCGACACCAAAACACCGAAAACGCACAAAACCGACAACTCACAAAACCGAACACCATAACACCGACACACAAAACATAAACTACACATTACACACAACTATACATGCACTAACTGTAACCCAAACCCTAACCCTAAGGTCCGACACTACCGCACACTTACCCTACCCGCACCCTAACCCTAACTCACTTAACCCGCCACTACACCTACATTCCATCACTACCGCACACTTACCCTACCCGTACCCTAACCCTAACTCACTTAACCTGCCACTACACCTACATTCCGCACTATCGCACACTTACCCTACCTGCACCCTAACCCTAACTCACTTAACCCGCCACTACACCTAAAGTCCGTCACTATCGCACATTTACCTTACCCGCACCCTAAGTCTGACACTACCGCACACTCACCTTTCCCACACCCTAACCCTAAATCCCACGCTATCTCACACTTACCTGTCCGCTCCCTAACGCTAAATCCCTCACTATTGCACACTTACCGACTCGCGCTCACATGTTGCCCATGTCGGTGTTTCGGCTGTCGGGATTTCACCTTGTCAATCATCTGTCTCGTCGGTCTTCTTAGCGTCGGTGTTTCAGCGTGTCGATCAAGTCAAGGGGACCCATATATATATATATATATATATATATATATATATATATATATATGTGTAAACATCTATTTACAGATATTCATAGTTTCCTTTATAATCTATAATCATACTAAATTTTATCCCCATTAGACTCCCACACCTTTTTCCATAACTACCACCTAATTTTACTTAATATTGTTGCTAAAATCCATTCCAATTAAATAATTTCATTGATTCTTTCATTCCAAATAACATAAAATAACTTTGTATCTATTCTTTTAATATATACTTTACTTCTATTCTTATGTTGTTGTATCTTTTGACTTTTCCCAGTTAGGGGTCACCACAGCGGAACTCCGGTCCGCTAATGATTGGCAGTAGATTTTTACGTGCCGAGTTGTCAGCCCTGACGCACAACCTTTAACGAAGGTACGCCCATTCACACGTCTCTGCACAGAAGACGCTTTAGCTGAGAATCGAACAAGACAACGTCTTACTGTGAGGCGACAACGCTACTGCAGCACCACCATCTTATAATACATTTAATCATATCCATGTTTATTTTATCTACGTTTTTATATTTTTGAAAAAAAATCTTCTTTACATAGTTTTTCCCATAATTTTCTTACCTTTTACATTTCAAAATCATATGTTCTCCAGCCATCTTCTTGACAATGTAAACATATTCTATCACTTTTCTTTTTATATGGCACATTTTCTTTTACTGGCAATTTATCTATTGCCAGTCTTGACAAACAATCTTGGCATTCTAATTTTTGATTGCACCATTTGCTTTTTATTTTTATGGCTTTAATTTTTTCATCTGTTACATTTTCCCCTGGTTTTACATAGTAATGTTTTTTGATTACATTCTTATACCATACTTTTCTATCTTTTTCAATATCATCAATTTTTATTTTCTACAAAAATATTTTTTCTTAGTAACATTTTATTTCTTCATTTATACACTCATTTTCTCTTTTACTCTTTTTTACCATATCTCCAAATGTATCATACTTGTATTTATCAAACAACAATTCCATCTGCAACTATAAAAACTTAAAAAAAAAGTATACTCTAAGGAAAGTGCAAGATACACTCATAAAGTTTAATTCATAAGCACTTTTGTCCACTACAAGTGAGGTAAACTTCATCAGACAAAAATCTCCCCCAGACATTGTTCTTTTATAATCGTTAAGTCCAGTGCAATTTTGTGATGGAAGTATTAAATTACACATATAAAATAATAAAAATATGAAAAAACACAATTCAAAGTAGATAAAATTAAAAACAAATTCTAGTTGCAAAATAGTTAACAAATTAGAATATTGGATAAAGAACTGTAAACATCCCTAATATTAAAATAAAATGAAAAGCAATCACAACAAGCAGTTAAATATGCATCTTTCTGAAAAACAAAAGACTGTTGATGGACACCCTGTCATGAATGCCTGGGATGTTAGTGGCATCCAACACACTTCCCAATATAGTTCACATTTTTCGACATGAACTTGTCAATTACTCCCCCTGTCAAACAATAGAACTTTCTCCAAAACAAAGAAAACAAATTTCTTGAAATTTTGGTAATCATTAGAATGCTTGTATAGTGCATTACTGTTGTCCCTTTTACTAATTACATATACATGCTGGTAAAGCTTGGCTTTCAAAGCATTTGTAGTCTTTCTTACAAACATAAAATGCAGGACACGTAACTCACTGTGCTAAATATATGACTCCTTTGGTATTGCAGTTGAATTTGCCATTTGGATGGACAGGTTTTAAAAGATTCCCAACTACAAAGTTCACCCCTTCTACAATATATCTGCATTGGGCACATGCATCACATGTCAGCATGTCCTTAGAAGCCACATTAGAGTTAAACCTGCTTTTACTACCATTTTCAAAAATCTTTTTTAAATTAGACTCTGGTCTAAAACATTATCCCAAAGAATCCACTTGCCAAAAACTAGTAACCCAAAGAAAAAGCAAAATTGCACCAGCAGGAAAGAAAAAATTCTGAATTTGCAATTTTTGTACATACGAGGAGTAGGAATTTAAAGGAAATCTTGGAAAGTAATACTTGTGATGTTAACCCCTTTAGAACTTGTAATCAGAAGTTAGGTTCTTTTAAGTGTGGCTTCTGTAAACAATATGAATTTATGATGAATACCTCTGAAATTTATTTAGAAGCCAGACATATGAATAATAAAGCAACAGGATATTCTAACTGTATTAGTGGAGGGGTTGTTTATTTGGTTACTTTTACTGCCTGCACAAGTTTTTATGTAGGAAAAACAGAAATGAATTTAAGGCGACATATTTACAAACATATCTATGACATGGCACACAAAAAAGAAACTAATGCATTATATTGTCATGCCAAAAATTGTACTTTTAGTAAGTTTCAGTTTTTTGTATTGGAGCAGGTATTTATAAGTCCAAGAGGATGTTCCTGGCAGAATAGGTTAGAATACATAGAGTTGTTTTGGCACCTCAAATTGGAAGCAAACAAATTCCCAGGATTAAACAATAATATTTTTATTTCAAGTGTTTTAAAAATTAGGGCAGCTAGACTTTAGTTTTTAAGAGCTTTATTTGATTATAAAAATATGGTTATTTTTTATATTTATTGCTTCATGGAATTTGATACGTTTATTTCACCTATTCAGTATTCATAGGGGTTACTGCTGGGTATATAAGGAAGTTGCTGATTTCATACTGTGTTTGCTGAAGTCTGATATTTTTAGACAAAAGTGTGCAATCAATTTGTTAATTGTTTATTAAAGTGTATTATTTCTTTCCTGCTGGTGCGGTTTTGCTTTTTTCTTCGGGTTACTGGTTTTGGCAAGTGGATTCTTTGGAGTATGGTCTTGTTTCCACACCCACCATGTTGGTTAGAAAGGATACATCAGAAGGATCTATTGTTCTGGATGATCCAGATAGTACAGTTAAGAAAAGTTAACTCACTCGGCTTATTGATCTTTTGACCCAGATAGTAGGGTCTCAAACAACAGCTATGAATCCATCTACTGCAACTTCCTTTGCTTTTCTGGGCAATCAACAAGAGTTCTTTGCATGTAATTCTAACCAATCAAGAAATAGCAATGACATCAATGTTTCTGGTCATCTTGGTAATTCGAATTGGAGTTTACAGATCCTTGGAACTGCAGTAATAGGACTTAATAACACTTTTGGAATGTCTGGAGGGCCCAGAATGTAGTTTCAGATGTTGAGTTTAAGAGATGGATTGAAAGGGTTATCTCAGAACTTGCGCCATTCACTTACCAAGAAATGGTGGGTACGTTTAGAGATAAGTTAATGAAATACCACACTGTGCAAATTGAAATATAATATTTGAAAGAGTGTATTGCCCATAAAAGAGTTCTGAAAGGTTTATGACTATAAATTTCTCAACAATGTTGTACCTAACAGCAGTTTTTACTTGGAACTGATTGAACTTTTTAATAACTTCAGTATCAGGCTCATGAGAATTATGGTAAAAAACTATGAAGTCAATTTAAGTAAACTATTGGATGAGCTCCAGTTTTGAATGACAAAATTATTAATGACCTTTTACATGGCGTGGACAATTCTAGGTATTATAAAGTTTTTTAGTGACATTGATCTTATATACGAAGGTATTATAAAGAGAAAACTTTCTAAAATGGAGAGGGACTTAGTGGAAGGCTTGGTATACCCACTCCCTAAAGGAAATTTCTCTAAAGGCACTAACAATTCATTTTTTTCTGACTGATGGCAGTTTGATTGAGGCAAATGCTGCAACAGGAACTGATTGTACCCCAGCTCCATCCCCTATGGAACACCCTCCATTGAGGAGGTCAGAACAGATCACTCATTACAAAGGCTCAAGACTGCAGTACAGGACAGGAGGCTTTCCGAATTACAGGGGGGAAACGAGGGCGGAGGGGAGGGTGATGAATGACAAAAGCCTAAACAGTCAGGTGGAATTGTATGGAACTGATGGAAATAATGGATGTAACAATTTAGTGTTTTCTCATAATGGGATTATGATTTCTTCTCAGCATTTCAATATGTTTAACTACAGTGACAAATATTGATTCTTCATTTTTTAGTTTGTTTATAAAAGGTTTTCAATTTGTGCCGAGCAAAACTATAAATATTGTAGATATCTTGATTGATTTGAAAGTATTGTTGAGAAAGCTCAATTTGGGTTATTTATCACAAAATACAGAGAGAGGTTGCTGCTTTTACAGACAATTTTAAAGTTAAGAGTATATAATTAACCCCCCCTACACCCAGCTCTTCAAATTTCTGAAGAATTTGTGCAAGCAGAGTTAAGGAAAGTTAAGCAATGTTCCAAGATAAAAACTTACAATGTAAGTGTGGAAGAAAAATCCCTATTATTATTTTTGTCTAGGAACCTCAGCTACAGAATCATGAGACCCGATAAAGGAGGTGGGGTGGTAATTATGAATGCCATTGATTCTGAGACACATATGGTTAATTTGCTTAGTGATTATGATAAATATTGTATTGTATCTAAAAATGAAATTAACATAGCTTATTCTAAGACAGATGTTTTTATTAATGATTATTTTTTGCAAGGGGGATTGATAAAAATTTAATGGAATTTTTGTGTGTGGATAGGCCCCATATTCCTGCCATGTTTGGTATACCAAAGGTCCATAAAAGTGTTGAAGATCCCCCCTTAGACTTATTGTGGCAGGAGGATGCTCCAGGGACTCACTCTTTAGCTATTTTCATAGATTGTAAGTTGAAATTTGTTTCAAGAATTAGGCACATCACTAAAGATTCACAGGATTTTCTTAATATGTTACATTTGTTAATATTGATATAGTTGTCTATTTTCTAGTATACCCCACTCCCTGGGGCTTGAGTGGTTTCAGAATATATTAAAAGATTGTGAATATTTTACAAACACTGAAATTAATTTAATAGTGGAATTTATGGATATCATTTTGCAGTACAATTTTATCTACTTCAATTGTGAATATTATAGGCAAATTAAAGAGGTGGCTATGGGGGCATCTTGTGCCTCCATTTTTGCCAACCTAGTGCTATATTATTGGGAAAAAGAGTTTATTTAAAATCTTCCTATGCCCAATTTTTATACATGTTACCTCGATGACATCTGTATAATTTGGAAGGGGCCTATAGACAGTTTAATGGAATTCTTTGATTATATTAAGAATGCTACTATTTTTTTTTAAGGTTTACATATTCATATTCCAAGGATAGTATTAACTATTTAGACATTACTTTGTGCAAGGATTTAAAGAAAGAGAGATTTCAGTCTAAGGTGTACCGGAAATGAATCTTTTCTAACAGTTATCACCACTTTCTTAGTGAACACCCCTTTTATCAAAAAAAAGGTATTGTGGAAGGCAGGATGATTAGGGCATCCAGAATGACTTCAGAAACCATATTTTCTTAGAAGAAATAGAATTTCTTAAGCAACTTTTTTTAGAAAGGGGTTACCCACTAGATTTTGTGAACGACTTAGCAATAGAAGTTGAGAATAGCTGTGATACTAAATATCCCCCTATATTTTACACTAGTGCAGAGATTCAACACCTTGAACATGTTACAAAACAGCTTTAATAAAGCTTTTATATACATTTAATTCACAATCTAAAAGTATTGAAAGGGCCACTGGTAAATACTGCCCAGTGTTAACTCATACTCTAGAGTTTGAAAAAAAATTGTTTCTGAATTTCCACTTTTTGTACATAAGAGGGGTAGAAATTTAAAGGAAATCTTGGAAAGTAATACTTGTGATGTTAACCCCCTCAGAATTTTTAACCAGAAGTTAGGTTCTTTTAAATGTGACTTCTGTAAACAATGTGAATTTATGAGGAATACCTCTGAAATTTATTTAGAAGCCAGAGATATGAATATTAAATCAACAGGATATTATAATTGTATTAGTAGAGGGGTTATTTATTTGGTTACTTGTACTTCCTACACAAGTTTTATGTAGGAAAAACAGAAGAGAATTTAGGGATACATATTTACGAACATATGTATGATGTGGCACACACGCAAAAAACTAATGCATTATATCATCATACCAAAAATTGTACTTTTAGTAAGTTTCAGCTTTTTGTAATGGAGCAGGTATTAATCAATCCAAGGAGATGGTCCTGGGAAAATAGGTTAAACTACAGAGAGTTGTTTTGGCAACTCAAATTGGAAGCAAATTCCAAGGATTAAATGATAATATTTCTGTTTCAAGTGTTTTAAAAATTAGGGCAGCTAGACTTTAGTTTTTGAGAGCTTTATTTGATTATAAAAATATGTTTTTTTAATATATTTATTGCTTCATGGAATTTGATACATTTATTTTACCTATTCAGTATTCAAATGTTTAGCTTTAGATTTTTTTAATTAGTTAGTGATGTTTTTATCGATTGGTTAATGGGGTTACTGTTTGGTGTATAAGGAAGTTGTTGATTTCATACTGTGTTCTGATGAAGTCTGATATTTTTAGATGAAAGATCTCAACCAATTTGTTAATTGTTTATTAAAGTGTATTATTTCTTTCCTGCTGGTGTGGTTTTGCTTTTTTCTTCAGGTTACTAAAAACCATTATGGATCTGTTACCTAAAAGTAAGCCCAGATGTTGTGTCATTATAAAATTCTGGCAGTTCCTCAGGAGGATATTTCTCACCTCATTGGTGTCCTTGCTAAACCCACAAAGCATGGCCCTGTTGAATAAAATCCCAGTTGCACTGTCACAAAAGGACCTTTGTTTAACATCAGCCATATTTGCCTTAGTTTCCAAATCAGGAAGGCCATACTTTAACACTGGTTTGTAATGGGGGGCCTGTCTTTTATGATATCATTCTTAAAAACATCAATAAAGTCAATGAGGTAGAATCTGTTTTGAAACATTTTGACCATATTTTTGACTTCATCCAAAAATATTGTTTCATCAGAAATGACACGGGACAACCAATGAATTGAATCTTAAGCATGCTTTTCTTTTGCCATACGGGTTGTGGCTGCTATAATGTAAAACACTGTTAGAATATAATCCTTTCCCAAACACAATAGAGGAAAAGCAGTTGTTCATAATGTTTTTTCATAATAGTAACATAAAAAAAATCAACTTTATTTGCATCAAACTGCCCTTTAAAAAACAGAAATGAGGTGGTGGTTTTGATATCAATCAAAAATTCATTTAACCTAACCAAGTCATCTGACCAAAGGATGAAAATATCATCCAAATATCTCAGATAGGTCCTGATGTTGCTTGAGTAAACTAATGTAAAAATAAATAAATTTTCCAACCACCATAAAACGATATCCACAAGCATTGTTGCTACAGCAGCCCCCATTGCCACACAAAATACTATAATTGCTATATAATCTTATAAATAGTGTAAGAGGGAAATTTTACATTGTAAAGAAGCAACTCTTCTGTCAAGCAAAGAGAGACTGATGGTATAAAATAATTAAAATACACAGTTTAACCATGGTGTGAGCTTCCTTCCTAGTTGTTAGTAAATTTTACCCATCTGCTTCACATTGTGGAAGACAATGTTGTAGTCTGAATTTTGAGGATGTAAGCTTGGCTATGGCTGTAGTTTCTTTAATTCTTTTATTTGTCGATCCTATGGATGATATGGTATTAATGATGTTGCAAACCTGCTCTTACCTATATTGCTTGATTGCTTGATGCTGACTGCAGTTGCTTGTGTGTTTTTTTTTTTTTTTTTTTTTGGAAGGGCATTGCTTGGCTTGGACATATTGAATACTGGATCTAACTTATTTCCTTTGGTGTTATTTCAGAAAACCAGAAACAGTACTAGGCAGTTCATGTTGCTGCATTTTCTTGGTACAAATGTTGCCTTTATTAAAGCTGTTTTTTGGAAGAGGCGGGAACACTGACTTGTTTATTTGCATTCTCAGCACCTCAACATGTAGCAGACTTGCCTTTGGTGCTGAAAGCTGTGGATTTTTTCCACACTAGGTACTTAAATTAATTTTTAAATATTGGCACTGCAGTGGGATATAAGATTGTTGCTGTACTCCTAGATATGCCATCCTTCAGATTAGACTTTAAACTGTGGCCCCAGCTGCCTGAGTTGGTGGGAGCTCAGGTGAATATAAAAGATCCCTCAGCATTTATCAAAAAGAGCAAAGGAAGTTAACTATTGTCTTGGCCAAATTTTTACTAGTCAAAATTAATGCCACCTTGGTTCTCCTGTGAAAAAAGGCCATTGGTCTAGCTGGATTTTCCTTCTTAACAAAAAGTGCAAGTAAATTAAGTAATGTAACTATATCTCAGTTATTTCATTATATCTTTGTACTCTGATTATTTTAATGCAACATAATCTTTAAGTGGTTATGGTTATTATATCTCAATAAACCTGTGGCTGTAAATTAATCTTGGAGTTTTTTTTTTACCAGAATCCACTTCAAGCCTCCTGTATGCGAACTATGCTAGACATAAGGAATCATTTTTTTAGCTTCTATGTAAAGAGAATGGCAGTAGTGTGAGTCACAGGCATCTTGCACAGCTTCTGGAACCTATTTTCATTTTCACTTTTTTGTTTGCATTACTGTTACTCTGATTTGTGTTTTCATCTCAGCTCTTTAACAGTAGTTGTAAATACTCAACAAAATAAACTAGCTGAACTACATATTTTAAAGCTTTTAATTTTTATATAAGTGCTGACAGACTCTCTCCCACATTCTTCCTGAGGTGTCAAAACTGTCATTGTAATCTAGGAGTTGTTAACTAACCACTTTTGCTTCTACAGCAAGAAACATTTAGCAGACATATATTCTACTATGCTATTCACCAGTGGCTGCAGGGGGATGATGTATTTTATACTGAATGTTGTCAAAATGTGCTGTAGTCGTTTCAAAAAAAATTTTCTTCACTATGCAGAAGAGAACAAAATAAGCCCAACTTTCTGTTCTTGATGATATTTCTCTCTTTCTGCTAAGGCACAAATGTGTTTACACATGACATTTTACTACCTGTGTAGCATAACAATACTTCATCCAAGCTGTAATCCCGCAGCATGACAAGTTATTAGTTTCTCTGTGTTATGAACATTGATAGGATTTGCAAGATTATGGCACTCACATATTTTTGGTATGGAAATAATTTTTCATTTTTAACAGTTGATTATGGGAAAGCTGTTACCATATAAGATGTATTCTATACTTTATTGGTATTGTTTTCACATGCCCTATGTGCCCTACCAACTAGCTATTTTGCCTCTGTTGTGCTCCAGCAAGAAAATAAACCTGGGGCCACCACTGCTGGTTCCAATACAGTCTTTAAAAAAGCCATGAGAATCATTCTTTTATGTCCAGTGGGACTTTATAAAGCTCCCATATCACAAAAAATTCAAATGCAATCTTGTAATTGTTGATGCTTTTTCTGGATGGATAAAAGCATTCTATTTTGCCAACAATGATATTATTACAGTGGCTGAAAAATTGCATTTTGAGTAATACCACGGTTTGCTGCACACTGCTGTATACAATCTGACCAGGGAACACATTTCACAAGTCAAGTAATACAAGAAATCTGTAAGACATTAAATAAGAAAGTGTCATACCATTACCTATATTGACCATAAGCATCAAAAACTGTAGAGTGAGCAAATCAAACAATCAAAGTGAGGTTAGCAAAATTGTGAGAAAACTGGCTTTAAGTGACCAAAAGCTTTGCTGTTAGTTCTATTTAGTGTATGAAGTGCAGTGAATACTACAAAAAAATTACTCCCTCTTAAAATTGTTATGGAAAGATCTATAAAAATGCCTGCCACACCCCTACCCAAAAATATGGAGTTATAAAATATGGATAAATATGTTTTTCTTATTGCAAGTCTCTCTATTCTGTTTTGTAGCATTACCAAAACACCATTTTGCTGGCCCAACAGAAGCCAAATATTCTGAGGAAGTTTCCGTATTTTTGGAAATGAAAGCGCTTAATAGAACCACTGCATTTTATCAATAAATTTGGTGTTTGTTACTTCTGGACTGAAGAGTCTAATTAACTTTGTGAAGTACTATCAACCTCAACACTTGTGGGACAGCCTTCATTGGGCTCTGTACAATGGGGAACACATTGTTACTAGAAGCCATATATGAACAACCATTGTGACCTGCAGTCAGGTGATAATTTATCTGATCCTTCCAAAGACAAAATGCTTTGTGTCCATGACAGAAAGAACCCTGTTTAGTTTTGCTTACCACTGCCACTGCTGTCAGATGTAAAGGACTTCCCACCTGGATTCATGTTTTGCATGTCAAAAAGGCCCTCCCTCGTGATGACTGTAGACAAGATGCTTATTGATGTCATCCCTCTAAAAATTGCCAAGCCAATCACAAATTATACCAGACAAAAAGAAAAAAAGAAAAGAAAAACAGGAAAACCATTGCATCTGAAAATAAAGTATAAAGACTCTAAACAATGCCACTGTGATAATGTCCGAAAGTTTAAGCCAGTGATTCAATAACTTCATCTGGTAAATTTTCTTTCTTTTACTTTGGGTGCTCTCTCCCATGTTTTTCAAGATATGGAGAACACCTTTTTTGTTATTGTATCATTATTGCCTGGCAGTCTAGTGGAACCAGAACTTATCCCAATCTAATAGGAGATAATATAAGTATTTAAATTGTTCAGCTCTCGAGCAGACCTTTATAGTCTCTGCACAACTGCTGATTGTGGGTGTTTCAAATCCTGGTGAATTTTCTTTCTTTTACTTTAGGTGCTGTCTCCCATCTTTCTCAAGATGCAGAGAATGCCTTGTTTGTTTATTTTATTGTGTTAGTATTGCCTTGCAGTCTAGTGGAATCAGAATTTATCCCCAATCAATAGGGGATAATTGAAGCATTTAAATCATTCAGCTCTCAAGCAGATGTGAAACAACAAGAAGATGTTTCACATTGACTTGAAGAAGCAAAGACACACTTTGAACATATTTGTGTGATTACAGTTGCTGCAGGGAGGCAAGGGAGGTAAGGGGAATGTCTGTATGTATAGAGCTGTGTCTTGTAGTTTGCAATACAATAATTCCATGGGTTAGATTTATTAAATTACTGACATTTAGAAACTCATGCGCTATATATGGATAAGTGTATTATTTTAATTACAAGTAGTACTTTTAATCTTTTGAAGCTATTTGCAAATTGTTAGTTGCTTTGAAACATAGGGTAGCCATCTATTTAATTTCCAAATTATTTTGCTTGGTGAACATGTAATCAACTTATAGGAGCTTTCTTTTTAAACATGGATTCCCTTAATTCTTACATTTTTGAGGATTTGACTGAAACTAATTACATAGTTTAATGTTGTCACTGTGGAAATTGTATGAGGAAAACTAAGTGTTTCACTTGCATAAACTGTTCAAAATTGCAAAAGATGATTAAATTACTTGATAGTAAAACTGTTGTAAGTAAAAACACCTGCAAATGTCATTATGGTAAAGTCTTCACATCATTAAAGGAATTCACAAATGATTTAGGGATGGAAATATGTTAAAGGAAAAGCATGTTGATGTAAGTATTCCTTTAAAAATTTCAACTATAGTAAAGAATACAGAACGCACATTAAAAGCTTGTTCTTGGACAGCTATCAGGGTTAAGAAAAATAAAAAAAGGAAAAAGACAGGTATAAATAAGAAAGGAGCTAAACTTAAGAAGAAATATAGTGATATTTCTTCTACCTCTACACCAGTTAGAAAATTAGTTGGTAGGGAAGTCATTAAGTCTGGTTAATGGAAGTAATTATCCGTCACACAGGATAGTAGAAGTGACATTACTAATTACTAGTCATTTAACAGATTATGTTAAGAATAATGTAAAATTTGAACATCATGGGTATAATTCAGATAGATTACAAATGTATGAAGCTGGTATTAATAACTGTGAGAGAAATATACAATCTTGGTTATATCTTGATGTACTAGTACTTAATCACACTAATAGAGATAAGATCATTAGAAATGAGCTCACTATAAATGATTTTGATAAAAAGTGTTTCTCCTTGTGTGGAAGTTGTAGCATCTGATTGTTTAGATAAGCTGCAACAGTGCACTGAGCAAAGAGAATGAATGTTTATTTCAGAAAACTCAGTAAATAAAAATGTTACACTAAGGAAAGGAAATTGAGAATTAGTTGAAGAATAGACTTTATTAGAATCTCTCACGGTTGTGACATGTAGGAATCCTTAATTAGGAAATGCTATTTTTCCTCTCAAGGGATCTGAGGCTGATATTGTTACATCAGGAAGGGATCAGTTTCTATGTGACAATGTTAGTTTACTAGAAGGTAATGAGAAATCAATTAATAGATCAAAACTTTTAAATAACATTAGAGATGAAGTTTTGATACTAGGTGATTCAATATTAAAATATGTTAATACCCAGGTCTGTGTAGATGACAAAAATATAATTCTGTTATCAGGATTACCTGGTTTAAAAAATGGCCAATGTCAAAGAAATAATGAAAAAACTGACCAATGTACAATTTAAATATAAAATAATCATAATTCATGTTGATGTAAATGATCTTATATAAACTCATTTGAATTATATGAGAAATATGATTCTGGATATTATACATTTACAGTCATAGCATTAAGTGTGTTTTCAATTAAACTATACTCTAATTGATCTGATAACACTCTGAAGTGTTATTACTCCAATACTCGTAGTTTGGGCAATATAATGAGATTTTAGGGATTAATTTATGATGAAAATTATCAGATTATAGCAATAGTCAAGTCATGGAATACTGTTACTCTTCAATTTAAGGATTACAATAAATATGAGTGTTTACAGGAAAGACAATGGTGGAGGTGTTTACATTGTGGGTTCACTCCTCTATTCCATCTTTACAGAGTATGCAAATTGTAGACATAAAATGCTTGGTTGTTCAGATTAAAGATAGCCCTACAGTTACTGAGCAACTATTATGTATAATATTTAGCGTTGTTAAATATATATTATGTTACCGCATGCCAAGGGTGGATAAATACACACACACACACACACACACACACACACACACACACACACACACACACACACACACACACACACACACACATACACACACGTATCAAAATTATGTACGAGACATAAAATAATATCATCATACAATATTTTATAAGTGACGTTATTCTAGCATTTCATTGACTAATTCATCTAGTGAAACGCATTTTGAATATGAATTTATGGACATGATGCTAGGAAAAATTTATGTCTCAATTAGTTGCTGACAATACTAGAGGAGAAAACATGCTTCATTATATATTTATAAGTCTTGTCAGGTGATGTGCTAGTGATGTTTGCTGGCTCCTGCTGTACATTATTGTAATAGAGGAATGTAAATAAAGCTATAACCTGTGGTTAATTTTGGTGCTTCATGCAAAATGAATACCCTTGCGATTCCTACTATTGTCGCTAAAAATAGTCAATGAAACTAAAGAGAAAGTAAAGCTAATGCTATAGACTGTGGTTAATTATGGTGCTTCATGCAAAATGAATACCCTTGCAATTCAACCTGTTGTCACTAAAAACAGTCAACAAAGCTAAAGATAAAGTAAAACTAATGTATTTTTGCTATTTAAATTGTCTTTTCTATTAGCTTAATCACCAGCAGCAGCCTCAGCACATCACCGTTTAGCATTTCTCTCCACTGCAAGCCTTATATCTCATCTGTCTTAATCTATCCTGCCCTCTGTAACCTATTAGTTTTCTTTTCCAATTGTTATTTTTATTTCTAGATCTTCTTTTTCAGATCTGCAATTTATTTTCAATGCAGCCACAGCTATATGTCCTAATATCCATTCTAACTTTATTATCTCTCACTCTACAATAAATGGCCTTCCAGTAAAGTATTTTTTTGAGCATCATAGTTCCACAATACCATATGCTACTGCAACTTTTAAGATGCTTTTTTTTCCAGGGTCTCCTTCTGACTCAGATAAATAATTTATTTTCAGTAGCAGCCACAGTTATATGCCCTAACAATCATTCTATATTTATTATCTCCCACTCTACATTAAACAATCTTCCAGTAAAGTATTTTTTTGAGCAGCATACTTGCAAATTAGCAAACACTACTGCAACTTTTAAGATTGTTTTTTCCAGGGTCTCCTTACAACTTGAACTAGGTCTTGCTCACTCTGTTTGCCCTAGATTCACTTGGGCTCTGTCTGCTCCCCTTCCCTACCCACAAATCCCACCTATCCCCACTAGCTCTAGTTTTATAACCACTAATCCCACCTCTCCTGACATAATTTCCTCTTCCTCCTAACCTATCACTTTAAACTTAACACACCCCTTCATACCATTCCACTCCCCTACTCCTCCTACACCAGCTCTTCGTAACTCCACCTTCCTCACCTCCCAAACACTTACTTTTTTAAATTTCAACTCCCTTTCTAAACTGTACCATGCACTCTGCCAACTACCTCACTATATTGTATTTAAGCCTCTTTTCAATATTCCTTTCTACTCTTTTTTTCTCTCTTATATTTCAGTAATCCAGTATACCATCAGTCTATCTCTCCTGCATGCTCTTCCACTCCAAATATTCACCTTGCTTATTACTCCCTATCTATTTTTTCCAGCCCATGTCAAATCTCCCCCCTACTCTTTCACAAACTACAAATTCTCAACCATCCCATCCCACCAACAAATACCAAACTCATTTCATATGACCACTCATCTAAAAGCATCTTATTTCACCTTTTAATATCCCAACTTCTACTATGTGGAGACATCCACCCAAACCCAGGGCCAAAAAATACTCCATTACCTTCCTCTACACACAGTATTTCAGGTCTTACTAAATTTAAAATTATCTTTATAAATATACATATTATCTGTAATAAAATCTTTGAATTTCATGCTTGGATCACTTAGTACTCCCCTGATATACTAGTTATCAAAGAAACATGGCTTAAACCCTGCATCAGAGACTCTGAAATCCTCCCCCTGATTTTAACATGCTAAGAACTGACTGTTTCAAAAAAAAAAAAAAAAAAAGCTTGAGGCATCGCTATAGTCTATCCATCACATTTTCCCTTACCCCCATTAACCAGCCCATTCCAACATTTAACAATGTCGAACTAGCTATCACAAAGTTTACGCTAAATAAACACAAAAACCTCTGTCATATCCCCCTCTACATTCCCCCAGGAAACAACCTATCTACTTTGGAAGACATACTATCCTGGGTTTCAAGCAACATCTTCTGTGAAACTATAATCCTGGGAGATGTTAACTTTGACTGGCTGAAACTTTCTACAAATTTCCCCACCAACAGTATCAATCTCTTTGGCTTTTCTCAATTAATACAGCACCGTACCTTTACCAATAAATCCAACCAAAGTAGCTCACTCATAGACTGGATTTTAGTCTTCCACTCCAATAACTTTTGTGAAACTACAACACTTCTTGATGCCCTTAGCAGTCATAATCCCACATCTACCTCCAGATTTGTCTCTCAACCTCACAAACAACATACCTATAAAACCATCCATGAACTAACCAACTTTAACCCACTTACATTTACCAATATTCTTACCCATATAAATTGGAACTTTCTTAAATACCTAACCCTTGATGAAGCAGTTAACCACTTCAACACCTTCTTCCTGGATACATTAAAACGTCCAGCTTCCCCTAGAAGAAAAAGAACAAAAAATGTATTTTCTCCTTGATTATCAACTCACACCAAATCAATCTTGCGTGACATGGACAAAGCCTGGAAAACATACCAGAACCCCAAATCCCCTTCTAACTAGTCTCTCTATAAGAATTGCATAATCTAGTAAAACAACTTGTCACTAAAGATAAGAAATCATGCTACCTAAACCCCCATTAAACCTCTACGTCCAACCCAAAGAAATTCTGGCAATCTATTAAAAACATTATTCAACCTGGAACTAACTCAGTTCCTCAGTCTTCCACCAACCACTGTAATGATAACACTGCCTCCGCATTCAATGCCTACTTTATTGAAAGTATTTCTAGTATTACCAGCAGCTTCACCTCTACCCTTACCACCATCTCACCTCCTGCAACCTCCTTCTAAACTCTCTTCTCCCTTAAACATGTTCCAGCATCTCTTATTAAACAGCTGCTTAGTAAACTCAGATCTTGCTCTCCTTCTGGTGACAATCTACCCAATGAATTCCTAAAAATTGTCACAAATGCCATAGCCTACCCTGTATCTATAGTTATTAACAGATATATTAATGAAAACTACATCCCATCACTCTGGAAGAACTTCCTTGTTATCCCACTACATAAGGAGGGAAATTCCACTGAAATATCTAACTACAGGCCTATAGCTATACTGTTACCTTTATCCAAAATTCTTGAGAAATGTATCCACATTAACTTCTTCACCACTCACTGGAAAACAAACTTCTCTCGCCTACCCAACATGGTTTCTAACCAACACATAGCACCCCCCACAGCTTTCTTATCATTCACCCAGTCAGTCAACAGAACCTGGGACATGGGTAATTTTGTCTCATTCCTATTCTTTTATCTGTCTACAGCTGTTGATACTGTCTCTCATCCTCGACTCCTATCTCAAATCTCCTACTTTGGCTCCTCAGACAATACCTTAAAATGGTAATGGTTATTTATTGCACAGATATCAGTCTGTAAAATAGGATTGTTTTCTGTCTCCCTATCTACCAGTCATACTGGAGTTCCTCAGGACTCCATCCTAAGCCCTATCCTCTTCTTTATGCCTCACTTATTCTAACTTAAAAGCCACCCTGAAAACCAAATTTGAACAATGTTACAACAAAATAGCAAATTTTACCACTGCCCAACTTAATATATCTCACCAGTACCTGTCAGTTAAACAACTTAACTGGCTTGAGCTTCCAAAGCAACTACACATAAACCAGCTACTCCTAACTCATAAGCTACTGTATAACCCCTAATCTCTCCAAACATCCCCTCCATTTTAAATACAATTTTCCTCATTGGGAGCTTTGATCTTCTGAGAAACATCTTCTATCTATTTATAAACCAATAAGATCCAGTAGCCACAGTCTCTATTCTTACTGCAGAGCCAAATCTTGGAATAATTTGCCACCTACCATCTGACAAGTCCCCACACTGTCAAAATGTCAAGTCCTTGCTTAACGAACATCTTTCCAAATCTTGGTTATGCTCTTATTGCTCATCTTCCTAGCTCTCAGCAAATATTAACTCATTGAATTCTTCCAGTAATCTCTCCTTGTACTCACTGTATATTCTGCTTAACTACAGGATAAAGTTGTTCTTTAAGTCTTCATTTACTCATACTAGAATACCCTGTATCTAACTATGTATTCTTTACTACTTTCAATTTCCAAAAACATATTTTTATTACTTATACAAGTTTTGCATATGTAATTCTTCTCTTACTGCTTTATGTCTGTAGCTAAAGTTGTACATTTTACTGCTTGTAAACATTCCTGTATCAACTTTATATTTTAAAAAATCTGTAAAGAGATTTATTTTCATCTCAATGTTAATGTCTTATATTGTTGTATAATTTGTGTGGAGCTTTTCTCCCCAGGCTTTCACTGAAAATGTGTAATCTACCCAGTCTGACATTCCTGGTTACCAAATGTCAAATAAAATAAATAAATAAAATGTTATGAAAATAATGCTTTTGGATAATTGGACCATAAAGTCATTACTTTTTAATTAGGATTTCTGAGTAGAATTATTAAAACTATGAAAAAAATACAATATTGGTAATATTAGTAATAGCAATTTGATTAGCAACATGCAATGTATGGACTGCTATTTAGTGTTTACGCATTATTCCAAGGTTTACACTTATCAAACACTGAAGCAACCACCTATTTGAAGAAACATAAAAGCACTCATCCTGTATGTTGAAACAAAGTATTGAGCAGGATGTTAAGGAAAAAGAAGAAACAATTTATTGTACATAAGAGATACCCAACTTATAGGAATAAAATAATATGCAATCATAAAAGTACAGTTAATATTTAAAATTAATGAATCTAAGATTAATTATACCTTAATAATTCATGACACATCAAAAAGAAATAATTTTATTAGTATATAGGTTCTATGAAGAATAATAATGATTTAATATATTTATAATAATGAGACTGTTATCAGTGACTCATAGGATATTTTTGATAAATCTAATGTTTCAAATTACATTAATGGAGGAACCCTTGGATTACATTGTTATCAATGGGTGATAGATGAGACTTGCCCTATAGTTACTGAGCAACTAATTGCTAAGGCTTTTAGCAAAATTAAAACAACATCAATGGGACCATATATAATTGTAGGTATATTACCTATCATACTAAAGCATTGTTAACACCTATTTGTATAAAATATTTAGTACATTTTTATCTGAAGGCATTTTCCCGTAGAATGGAAAATTTTCACATATAACTCCTATTTATAAGAAAGTAAAAAGAACATGAATAACTATAGACCAATAGGTCTAACAACTATATTATGTAAATGTTTTAAGAGCTGTTTAATTGAATTACTGTTTACATTAGGAACAAATCTTTCACATATTGACCTTGAGCAACATGGATTTGTTAAGGGCAAGTCAACCCTAACAAATTTAGTTTGACACTTGGAGTAATATTTTTTGGATTTGTCAAAAACCTTCAAAAGACTTCCAGTCAATGTCATAAAACTACTGTTGCAAAGTTAAAAGTTAGTGGTTATTTGGTAAGAAGGATTATGAATTGGTTGTATAAAATTTAGAGGAACATAAAAATTATGACATTACATTTTAGTGTACCCCAGGGTTCTGTTTTGGGACTCATATTATTTTAATATGTTTTTTGACTACAATAGCAAAGCATAAAAAAATTGGTTATACAAATGCGTGAACAATTACAAAATTGTTTTCATATTGCAAGATGATAATGATTATTTAGCATTAAAAAACACATGACAACACCATGGGATTGGTCAATAAAACCAGGACTGAGATTTAATATAGACAGATATAGTATTATGTACTTTAGTAATAAATTATGTCATCCAATTTACTTATCAACTTCCCCTCTGAAGGATATAGATCAATGTACAGATTTGGCAGTTAAAATAAATTCTAAAGTTACATTTGAAGATTATGGTAAAATTGTTTGTAGTCAAGCACTTAGAAAAATGTGTCACTTCTTTGGTAAATTTATAACTAGAAATGAATAAAGCTTAACTACAGTTTTCAAATCTTACATAAAAACTATTTTAGAGTATAACAGTGACTTTTGTTCATATACACAGGGATAATTAATTAGACTGGAAGATGTGCAAAGAAAATTAATGAAAATAATAGACACTGTTAAGAATCTGGACTATGAAAACCAATGCAGGCAGCTAGATTTTATTTTATACATTATAGGTACATTAGAGGAAAGCTTATATTACCTTATCATGTATTTAATGAGCCAGTTTTATAAGCTATGATCAGTATGGAGATATTTGCAAGTAATAAATCAATATGTCATAGTAATGTAAATTTGCAGACACACTTATGTAAAACCGAAAATAAATATACATATATAACAAATATTATGGCTATCTTGTGGAATAATATTCCAGTTTATATTCATTTGGATAATAACCTGAAAACTTTTAAGAAATCCTTGCAAAATTTGATGGAGGATAGAGTATATGAGCCATATTTGAGGGAATATGAGCTCCTAGCTTGCCATTAGGCCTAAACACCTTATTATTGGTTATGAACTTATGAACTTATCTTGGCAGGAGATTAAACTTGGTCATTTTTCTTCTTTTTCTTAAACATCAACAATATTTTCACAATCAAAACTGAAAATAAATGATTTAAATGCATCATATTTTATGGACACTAATCTGGACAGTTCATCAAATGCTTGAGTATCACTTGTGAAATTGCAAACAACCTCAAAATGGGGCATGTTTAAAAATCAGTTTTATACAGACAAAAAAAAATCACTATCCATATTTGAATTTTCTTTAAAAAAAAACTTTAGCTCAATCTGTTCAATTTGGACTTAATATCGAAACAGTGACTTGTACTTCTTCTTACCATTCTACTGAGTTTCTTCCTCTTCTCTACAACTGTAAGTATGTCATCTGGAGCCAGCAGAACTACAAGTACTGAACATTTTTTGAAACATTTTCTTAACAGAGATAAGCATGTTACAAAAAACAGAAATATATGTTTATTTAAAATTAAATCTAAAACCCTAGACTAGCATCGTAAATTCAATACTTTTTCTGCTGCCTTTTATGCCTTTGCACAAACCTTAAAGATTAGTGACTGTTGAGTATTTGGACATATTCCTACTGTACATGATAGGGGTATTCCATTAATTCCAATACCAGTAACTGATACAAACATCAGGTCACCATTTTGTACTATCTTTATAATTAAGAATCAAAAAGCTAAACATAACTCTACCCCCTTTTCAATTATTCTACTGCAGTTATCAATGACTATTAAAGGACATATTTATTATATTAAAAAATAAGCACTTTTTGTCAGATGAAGTACTTGCAATTTTACTCAAAATATATACAAAGAAGCTGGAGGTTTGGGTATGGCAGCATTGCATACATTTTATTACATTTGCAAAGATCCCTGGTTATTAACAAACTATTTGGGCTGTTGTTTATATAGGTCACATTATTCCAGCTATTCAACATACAGAGACTTTGCCTAGCAAAAAAGAAAATTCATAATGCTCATCACAAGAGGGAGACAGAAGACATTCCAAACCCAGCTAGCAAGACAGATGCTTATTGGATTCATCATTTTTCTGTACAAAAGACTGTGTTTAAATGACTAGCAGACAGGTATCACGATGATGGGGTTATTTCACAGGCAGGATGGGTTGGTTTGGCATGATGGTTAAGATCTTCATCTCATAGACATAAGGTACAGGTTTTGATTGTGACCCTGGGGTATTAGCTAGCCTTAAAATAGCCCTTCAGAGCAGTTAATGTAGTATTCACCTATGAAGCTACATGAATTATTTCTACTTATGGGGCAAACAAATCAATATAGGAGTTAAAATAATTTCTACATTGCTAAAAACCTTAAGCAGTGCTACTTTTGAATCAATAAATTAAATTACATTTAAAATAACTGCCATGTGGAGTGTGGTGCTCCAGAACAGAATGGTGCTTGCCTTCATTCTTGCTTCTAAGAGTGTTATATGGACACCCATCAAAATTGAGTGTTGCTCTTTTATTTCAGATAATGCAGATACTATTCACAGTCACCTGGAAATCATACAAAATGCTGTTGAGCCATCTCATTTTAAAGAAGCAGACAGTTCTCAGTGGGTCGGTTAACTAACTTGTTTTTTGGTTAGGAAGGAGGTATTTTAAATTGTTTCATGTTAATTATAATCATGTTTTTAGAAATTATTTTATTCATATGCAAAAAGTTCATTATGAAACTTTTAGAATCCAGGGAAAGCATCAAATTACAAAATGTTAAGTTAAAAATAAATTAAAAACATTGCCACTGACCATATTAGTTAGGTCTTACAGTGAAGGAAAAAAATGCAGGCAAGGCATTGCAAGATTTAATTAAATTATATGACAACCTCTAGAAGGGGAAATTTGTAGCTGCTGAAAGTTATTTAAAATATATTTTTATTCCATCAAGACATAAACATGTTTCATAGCCAATAAAAACATTTTTGCAATATGATCGTATAAACATTGTGCATGCTAAGGACAGAAAGAAACTGTATGTCAAGAATGTTTGATAACAAGTGAAAAAAGTGCTTACCCATCTGAAAACTTGCTGTCATCTAGTCATAAAAAACTATATGATTTAACTGATGCTTTGTAGCATCAGATGAGGAATGTGAAGGGAGAAGTGTAAGAAAAGGAAAAATGTTTATTTTGAATATTCTTTTAAATATGTTTCATTTCAGAACGGATTCCTGATAGATGTTGTCTGATGATTTATTTCCTGCCAACATGAAAGTGTGAACATGGCTATTGTAGAAAGCTCTATTACCGAATTCAGAAGTTATGCCTGATATGGAAAAGTACAGACAGACAATCAGGCGTTCCCTAGTTAGCAAATACAATGCAGATGTAATTATTTCTAATTGGTCAGTGGCTGTAGCATAATAGTTTATATACTGTTGCATTTAGTCAAAAATACTATAAAGAAATAAAGTTATACTATAAAGAAATACATTTTTTGTATGGTTTGAGGAGACATGACCTTGATTGCCTAGTCTCCCACACATGTGTTCTCTGCAATTAATGAGACTATTCTTCTCTGCTAAACTGTTGTCTGAAATTATTTTGTTGCCTTAACATAGGCTACTATTAACTTTATTTATTTTTTTCCTTTTTTGTGGTAGTATGCACAGGGGTCCAGTCTGACGCAGTGATGAATTAACTGTTTTCAAAATTTGGGTCCTCCACACACATTTTTTGGGCAATGCATAAATGCATGTGCTCTTCTGGAGTTACCTTCCCTAATTGTTTTAAAATATATTTCTTGTTTAGTACAGTAGCATTTGTTAGTATGTTTTAAAATTGATGTTTTGAACCTTTTTCCCAGTAAGCAGTTAAACACAATTTTCTAACTAACAGTGACATTATTATCCATTTCAGAACTTTTCAATCATAAAATGCTACTCAGACTGTTGTCATTATAATCCACCAATATGTGTAGTCAGTTACATGACTATGATGGGCTATGCAGTGATGTTAGTTTCAAAGGTGTGTCTGGTAACCTTGAATTTATATTACAAATTTATTAAAAGAAAAATGATTTTGCCTGCAAAAATGTATTAATATTATAGTTAAACAAAAGGTTATATTTCTTTAAGCATGCAAGATAGACCCAACATAGTGAGTGAACTGTCTCTTCAACAGCTTTCCAGTGATGTATGATAAGAGTGGGAAGCACACTACTACTTTGTTATATTGAATGATTAGTGCAAATTATGCATATCATATTGTCACAATATTTCAACACAACAATGTCAATCTACAAAATCATGCATGATAGATGGCAACTATGAGTGCAAAACGGTGTGCCTTAATGCTGTCTATAAGACAGCAACATCCTTTCACCTGCAGACCATACAGCTTTTGCAATAGTAATTCTCATATCAAACTATAGATAATATTTATTAACTGTTTTACCAAATAAACATTCAGAGTTCTGGAAGGAGTCTTATTATGCACCATGTTGTAATGTCATTTTAACTAACACCCAGTGCTTGGAGATGCCATCAAAACATGAGTATTTTATACTTTTACACTTCATTTCTGAATAATTGTTATAAATATGTAAATAATATGATATTTTTAATAACTTTTTGTAGACATTCCATAATAACTGCAGCCCTGTACATCACTTGCTGACTGTTTTACTGTGCATGGCCAGCAAATCATGACAAAGTATATGTCATATTTTTCCAACAACAACATAAGGGAACAACCCTCTCCCCTGTCCAATCAATGACAATTGAGTAAGCACATAAAAACAAACAGAAGGTCCAAATGGACTAAAAAATACATCAACTAAAAAAAATGAAAGGGCACAGATAAGTACTAGTCTAGTTGTCCTTGTGGGGCATTTTGAGCCTAGCCAGTTTCCCCTTTTATGCTCAAGATAACTTAGCCCATTTAGTTATAGATTGTTCTTACCCATTCCAAGGTCGATAATTATATATTACCCCTGATGAGAATAACTGTGATAATTTGAGGTGACCCATTCATGGGAAATATAATTTGAGAGCTGCATCTGTCCATTAGTAGTACAGGGGGCAGATCAGGGGCACATTTTCTGTTTCCTATCCACAGATCTATGTTTGGCTTAAAAATGGACAGGGACGTGGTGTCCTTTGTGAAATATATCTGTCCCTCCAAACCATTCTGCTGATGTTGTAGAAATGGCTTAGATCCCAAGACCAAGTATTTCTGATGCCATTTGACTTGCTGATATGCAGTAAATCTATAAGTAAATGGTTCAGAAGATGCCTTGTATAACAGACACAGGTTACATCTTAGCAATCTGTAGGATACTGAGTATATTGACAGGGCTTTGAGTCAGTCCATGTATGACATGTTGTTTAAGTCTTGTAGCCTTTTAGTAGGGTATTTCTGTGGGTGTTCAAGTTGTTGCATGTGTCTGGACAGATATGTGACAAAGGGGGCATTACATTCAATGATTGGCCTAATAAGGGCTGAGTAAAGGGGGACAATGACATCCCTAGATTTAGACACAATCATTTTGTTTATAAGCTGTACAATATAGAAGGACTTTCTTACAACAATACACACATGTTGGTCAAAGGTTAGATCACTCTCCACATAAGTTCCCAAATTCCAAACAACTAGGTAAACTTTTAAGGTTGTATTGTCAGTGTGGTAGTTTTCTGGGGTAGATGACTTCCCAAAGGATACAACAAAGCATTTTTGGGCATTTAGTTTCTGACCATGGTTTTGACAGTTATTTCTTTCTCTTTTAAAACAATGACTCACATGACATAAAATCAGCTGATGCTAGGTGAATATCCTTCAAACTTTTTTAAAGGTACAAGCCTTAAATGTCAAAAAGTAATTAATTTAAATAATTAAAAGACACTACTTATGCATAAGATGAAAACAGTAAAATCTAAAAGCCTGTTTACTGCTAAAATGTTATAAAATGGGATAATTTATGGGGATACATGTGTTAAAAATATATGCATTTCAAAGTGGGTAAAAATATATTTACTAAGTAGATAAATACAAGTATTTATTATACCTAGGTTTCAACTTTGCAGCTCTTAATCTGTGTTCATTTAACCCCACTGGATCGGTTGTATTTAACAGCAGTTGCCAATGCAGTTCTCTGTAGGTTAGAGTGTCCTCCTGAGTACCCCCCTCTATAGGGCTTTTCATTTTTGTAAATGACAAAAAAATAGAATTTTAAAAGAATACTCTGGGTGAAATATTTGTAAAGGCATTTCTATCACCATTTTTTAAATATCATAACTATGACATACCTGTGTCTGGCATACTCCTCCAACCCATTACTGGTGGATTTACTGCAGATCAGCAAGTCAAGTGGAATCAGAAATATGTGATCTAGGGGTCTGCCTCTGCTTGTTTGCCTAAGTAAAGTGCATCACATGACAGGCAACTGGTTAAATATGCCACCCCTATACTTTTATGAAGACAATGAACCGGGATTGTTTGGGTCCTGTTGTGATTACTTACTGTTATGTATGGTCCTTTTTGGATGCATTTACAATACTTACAGGCCCCACATTTTTATGTCCTTTATTGGTGGCATAATTTCTATTTACTGTTTTTGAGTTATTCTCAAGAATCATTTTAATATTGTTGCCTCTTCTATATTTGAAGATGGGTGTTGGACCTAACATGAAGGTATATGCATTTTGGGCATTTTTGCATTTTGGGCAATAGTGTTTTCCCACATTCTTTTAATAATATCTAACACGTTCATATAAATTTTGTTGTATCTCTGTAGAAAAATCCATTGCATGTTTGTTCTCTTTAGCAGCTTAGTGTATTGTATGATTCCTGCTCTTAACAGGGGCAACATTTACCTTTTCTTCTGTGTATGATTTCATTTTTAGCTGGTACACTAAGTCAGTGAGGTACTGTTTGTCAATGAACATTTCACACAATTTAACAAGTTCACCATTAAATACCTCATCTTCACTTATCAATCTCGATAATCTGATCATCTGGTCTTTTGCCAGATTTATTTTTGCGATAATGGATGGTTACTATTAAAATGCAGGTAAATATTTAAATATGTGGGTTTCCTATAAACAGTAGAGCAAAACTTCCTGTTAATATTGTCCTTATAGAGTGTGACATCTAATAATTAGTAACATCTTTGGATGAATGATATATGAACCTTAGAAACTCAATGGCCATTTCTAATTTATTAAAATGTTCATCTGATATATCACTAGTATATGAACATAGTAAAAAATGTCATCCAAAATTATACACAGTTATTTTCTCATAACCATAACACAATGCGGGCATATATGGGGGTGTATACTGCAGTGATAAAACTGAACTGACTATAGACATTTTCACTGCTTGTATTTTGCTAACCATATCCAATTTCTCAGTTTTTATATTATCTTTTATTTAGTCTTTTCCCACATATCCTTAGCTACCATAATAGAATCTTTTTTTTACTTTATACTCCTAAATAATTTGGTGTATCATGTCCTTATAAATATGGGTATTGCTGAATTAATTCATGGGTGGGGACATAGTTTCCATTTGTTTTTCTTCATTCTTTTATTTTATATCATGAATAAAAAGCCTTTAAACTACCTGAAAATGTTCCACAACACTGAAATATAATTTATTTCTGGATTTATCAGGCACAAAACAGTACTATCTACAAATAAGTCTGACTCCTCTTCTTGAGTAACATGCCAATTATTTTCTTGAATTTGTGAGTCCTTTATTTTCTTTATTAGTGCCTCTATGTATATAGCAAATAACAAAGGGGGAGAGAAGACAACTGACTGGTTCCTCTGTTCAAATACAGCTTGTCAGAGAGGAAACCACCCACCTTGACCCTCGCCTCTGACCCATCATGTATCTCCCTAATAAACTCAATTATTATATTAGGCAAAGCAAACTCTACCATTTCCATACTCATAAAATCACATAAAACTCTATTGAATGCCTTCCCTATGTCAAGCTCACCAACAACAGTGGTATCTTCTGTCACTCTGATTCCCTATGGATCATCATCATCATCATCATCATCATTCACTCCAATGGAGCTCAGGAAGGAAGTAACTTCCAGTGGGCGGAGCCTAAGCCTTTTCACAGAATCAAATTATGTCTTCACATTTCAAACAAATGTTCATATCTCTGTAACCTTAGGTGTTATGAAAGAAGTATAAACAGCAAACCCGTCAGCACAAACTATTTTTATAGTGGTAGTATTCTTTAGGTTCTAGGTCGTAAACAGAATTTTATAAGTCACAGTAAACACGGTCCCCAGGATTAAGCAACTTCCATGCAAGAATAGCTTATTCTTGCATGGAAGGGACCGTTCCCATATAGCACAGCAGCACACCATGCATATGTATTAAAGCGCACTACCATGCTCTTAAACGTATATGGTTCTGTGTATGAGCACAGGGGATGTGTATGAGAGCAGTGCTCTCACAATACACACTCCCCCTGCACTCCATAATTGCTGTACGGCAATGTAATAGCGGTGAGAGTGTCAGCAAAATACCTCTCAACCTTTTAAAGTGTAAGAAATCTGGAGAAATGAAATAAAAGTCTGGCTCACAGAAATAAGTTGATAGAATAACAGGTTATGCATTAGTATGAATGCTCTGAAGGATATGAAGTTTAAAACGTAAATGTCTGTCAGTATTTTCTAACTCAAATCTTTAATGAATTGTCACTAATCCACCCGAAAGCCACAATTCTATGAAAAATGGACTAAAAATATAAGGCAAATATCTGGGCACTGTGTGACAATCTGTATAGTTGAGAGGTATGGCAGACACTGTGAGAGTCCATGGAGCATACCTCAAATGCAAAGCCTGCCATGTCATCATCATTATAAAAGCACAGCCTCCGCACTGATAATGTTGCAGAAATCAATGTATATACCCCTACAGTACAAAAATAAAACACAACAGTTTAATTTTTTTTCGGTCCGCAATAAAGTTTAAGCGTAGCTGAGTGGGTGTGCACATTGCACAGCTCTGTTTAGCCTAGCTTACATATCATAAGGAGCTAAATAGCTGTATACTCCAGAACACAGCAATGCGGAAATAGTGAAGTGGTTAGAGCATTTTCCTTGCAAGTAGTCGTTCCCGGTTTGATCTCCAGTAAAGCCAGTTAATATTTTACATGTGAAAACAGTACATAATTTATTTTTTTAATAATTAGGTAGTAAAGAACACATATTTGTTAACCAGAGTAGTGTAGTAGGTCCAGATGTGGGGTGTGAGTGTAATAAAGTTGTGAAACCCCCATATATATATAAACACAAGTGCCCCATACAGTATTGTCACACAAGAATATATGTAATGAAAGGACATTGGTGGATGTCAGGGAAGGTAAACAAATTTATATGTCAGGAATGATGAATTAATCCCATACAGGTAGTAGTCTATAAAATAAAACATAAGCAATGCTAAGCATTGCACAGATATGCTGACTGGGTGTAAGCATTGTGTAAATATGAATGCTAAGCAATGAGTAGCCCAGCTAAGTGGATCTGCCCCTTAGTAAGCAGTGCTGAATCTGCCCCTTTAAGCACTGCCAACCTTAGCTAAGCAGGTTTGCTGTAGCTTAGCTTAGCTTAGCTCAGCATATTCAAAACCATCCAATCATGGCTAAGGGCGGGTAATCAGCTGTATTTAAACCTCACAGGAGGGAATACAGCTCATAACTGGTTGTAGCTCCCCACTGTAGGCAGTGTGGCAGGTGTTGGAGAGGGCATGTGCTTTAGGGCACAGCACTGGGGCATACAGGAGTCCAAGATCATGGTACTACTCCTTGTAATAAAACATGATGTGAGACTGCTGCAGGACCAGTACCAGTGCTCCCAATACAAAGTTGAGGCCTGGGAAAGTCTTGCCCACAATCTCACCAGTGCTACTGGTATTCCTTGGACTGGTGAGCAGGTCCAGCACCGCTATGCTGACTTGAAGTGGAGGAAGAGGGAGCTCTTGGACTAGTGGGTCCAAGAAGCATGACAGAGGGGTGATGTCCCAGCAGTGTGTAAGTATTCATAGCAATAACTGTTTACCAAGGTCCAGCCTGTGTATGTGATGGATAGGTAGAATAAATGTTTCTTTATGTTCATTACAGCTCCAGCTGAGCGGGCTGTGAACCAGGAAGCCCAAGCCAGAATGTTGCAAAGGCTGCGTCATGAGGCTGGTGAGTAACAATCCAACTTGTAGCATACATACCAAATAAATATAAAGGAGTAGAATGTCACCTTGCAGTATTAAAAATGGGTATGGTTTGTACTGAATAAAGCAGACAATATTACAGTAATAGCCTCGTATAGGTTATATATATATATATATATATATATATATATATCTATATATATATATATATATAAATAAAACTGTAATTGCCTGTCAATAAAATTCAGAACCCTGGGATGGTTCTGTTTACTCTGGTATGGTATGATTTGAAATGTGTATAGGTTATGCATAGCAACTATAGCGCTGAAATCATTAAACAATCAAGTCTCATCTGACAAAGTTAGTGCCTCTATAAGACATGAAATTAACTGATATTAAAAATGTCATGAACCAAGATCTGATATCTGAATAGTAATGTTGTGTTAACCACTGTTTTCCACACTGTGTTATGTGAAAAGGTATGTGTAGGAATGTATGTATAAGAATGTTGCAATTACAAGGTCAAATAGTGCAACAAAGAGAGAATGAGAAAGAAATAATTCAAGTAAGAGACAGCAGTTTCTCAATAGCTCCTTCTGATGAAATGCACACTTGTTATATTTTTAGCAGAAACAGCCACAGTTCGAATCCCAGGAGTGGTAGTAAGCTTTATGCATAATTTCAACTAGGATTTTGTGAAAATGTGTAGAAACAGTCAGGTAGTGTTAAACATTCCCTCCACAGTTCTTCCAGGTAAGAAAAGGTATAAAATAGCTATAAGAAGGCTGTAGTTATACTGTGTCCAACACCCATGGTCCAACCCCAAGGCTGCAAATAACAGCAAGATAAGTACAAACAGCAAGTGGACTCCCCCAAGAAATATTCAAAAGTGTCATGCAGTCACAGCTACTGGTCCCTGCTAACAACAACCAGGGTGACCAATAGAAATCAAGGCAGAGTGTGTCAGTAGCACACACACACACACACACACACACACACACACACACACACACACACACACACACACACACAGTATGAGTGCACATATGTAACACTGTCTATGTGAATATGGGTAGGCACAGTCATGTAGCAGTAACAAACATTCCCTCCACAGGTCTTCCAGGTAAGAGAAAGTATAAGTAGCTATAAGAAGGCTGTAATTATACTGTGTACAAACATATCATTGCACAACCCAATGCCATAGTTGTTGTAATAATGCCTGTAGAGTAATGAGTAGAGCAAAGATCATTAAAGCTGTGACCACTGCAAGAATCTACATTTGTTAACTGACATTTCTCTGTCTCTTCCCCATCTTATCTTCACCAATAATCGAAACACATAAATGAATAGGTATGTTTTCCACCAAACCTACTGTTGGGACATGTGTCCTGTTGTTCTACAAATGTTGAAATTTATTCCAATTAATGTTCCCTGTTCATATACTATCATTGGTGGCCTGTTGCTATCAATGTAACCTGCATGGCAGTGGAATGCCCACTGTGGTTTCATATATGCATGATTTCTATTTGCTATGCAAATGTTCCAAATCTGTTGTTTTGGGTTAATGGGAATACTCATGCATGCTGTTATAACTAATCCTGGAATGTGTTTACCATCACTAACCAAAATATTTTCTAAAACTGCAACACCATAGCACATCAGGGAAGGCCAATCCCAGTGGATCCACCTCTCCTGCCTCATCTGACCATGGCACTGGGACCCACCCCAGGACCTCTTTGTCCGCTGGTCCTGCACTACCTTCAAGTGGAACCGCCTCAGGGGATGGGGCTTGTTTTATATATATATATATATATATATATATATATATATATATATATATATATAAAATATGTCCATAACATGTAGTGGAGTCATACCTCAGCACCATGACTCTCAACTTCTTAGTGCAAGGGGATGTAATGTAAGTATTGCAGTTGTGAATGTAGAATGTTGCTACAGTAACAGGGTTTGTGTCGGCATACATGTTCTGAAGGAAGGTAGTTTTGAAACTGAAATGTACGCCATCAGTTACTGACAGACATCATGAAATCATCATAGTGAAGTACCACACAAATCACGGTAATGATTCTGTGGAATACAGCAGAAATATGAGCAATACACCTGGACAATCTGAAACAATCTGGTCAGTCGAGAGGTATACACAGAACTCCTTAGTGCAAGAAATGTGGACCAAGCCTGACAAAGGGGGTGTTTAAAGCCATGAAAATGGGGATATATCCCAGATGCTGAAGTAGATAAGCTCACACAGTTTATGCAATCACACCCTCCTGTCTGTCGTAACATATATTAATTGGAGGAGCACAAGTCCCAAGCCCATGTACATCTCACTAATTACTGACATACATCTTCACAGCATCCCACTGCTTTGTTAGAAATACACAACACTTAGGTGGCCAGGCAACAGTACATCTGACAAATATCTGGACATAACATCACACTAGGGAAAATACACTGAGCTGCTAGGCATGTCACCAAGCACTGTCTAAACTACAGGCAGACTGCTACAACACTAACCCAGTTTTCCTATGGGGGGAATACATGTGTAATTGCAAATATAACAGGCACTACAGGGATGTAACAGCACAGAGTAACAGACACCAGTGTGAAAGTGCATACCCACAACCAATCTCAACACAGTCACAGAATGGTAGGCCTAAATAATAGTACAGTATATGGACTGTGTGAGCAAAACCCATCGTTATGTTTGCCACTCACACACTACCCCTACATATACTCGCCCAATTCACAGTGTAGTCTGATGCCTGACTGTGGTATGGGACATGGCCCAGTCTGGCCCTACAAACATATAAGCTGTTAGGGTACCAGAAACTGGAGCAGCATGCAGCGTCAGTAAAGGATCAAGAACACTGACATCTACCCTTCTCAGTACTTAGGCCAAATAACATATTCACAATACACTGCTACACAATACTGACACTCTGTCAACAATTGCCATAAGTACACAGACCTCACTACTGTACAGACTACAACAGAATGTCCAGGTTTTGTGCTCAAATGTAAGGCCTTCTATACATAAAATGTCGGGCAGTCTGATATATCACTGGCTTGATATCAGGAATGATGTCAGTAAATAATGATATACTGTACATATCCACCTCTTACTGCATGACATTTGGACAAAGGGTGACAGACTTGTGGGACAAAGGCACAAACACAGGGCCATCATTAACATATTGCTGCTATAAACTGAGAAAATTGCTGGTGTAACAGGGTTTGTTGTAACATATCTCTTCTGAGGGATATGAAGTCAGAAACACACATGGATGTTACCATTTACTGACTGCAATCCTCAGAGTATGCTACTGAATTTATAAAGACAAAAAATGTGTGAGTAGCAGACCAAATCTAAGACTCCAAACTCTGGCCAGGCTGCAGATAGTCCTGCAGTTGAGAGTTTTCTCAACCACACAACACTGTCATGTCAGACTTTAAATCATGCAATATCCACACAAACCCTGTTAAACTAACATTACTTCAAATGTATAACAGCAATCCTTACATTCTGACCCCATGTCTGGAACATCCTCCTCCAGTTTGTTGGGCTGTCTCCACAGTGTTTGTTGTAAGAGGTATTTCCAACTGCCCTCTGTGATGCTGTTTGTCAGTCATCCACATGAAGTCCTGTTCACAGTGAAGGAAAAGGGCCAATGCCCACATGAAGTGCTTAGTTATAGGAGTGTGTTTCCATGCAATTGGCTATAGGAATGATACCACAGCTGTTGCAACATGCAATTAGCAAGTGGGGGGCTCCCAATTCATGCACAGGCCATCAGCTGATCATGAGCATAATCTTCAAAGGTCAAGCTGCTGCCTATGCAAAACAGATGCAGTTTTCTACATCTAACAGAGAGAGAGAGAGAGAAAGAAAGAAAGAAAGAAAGAAAGAAAGAAAAACAAACAAAGAAACAAAAAAACAAAAACAAAAAGCAAGACAATCACAAGCAGACTACAAAGAAAACATCTGTGAGACACACCTGTCTACCTGTGAAATAGAGCAACTGCAACAGGCAAAAAAAAAAATTAAAAAAAAAAAACGGTATGTGAAACAAGTAATCATGTAATGGAATGTAGTAGGGGTATGTAAAAGCGATAAATAGGAAGTTCAACAAATATTTCTCAACAACAGTTGCTGTACTGATATACTGTTTATCAGAACCTATGTCCATAGCATCTGTGTCTGTCTGTAGTGACACAGAACACAGCTCACGCCCCTGAGTCAGTTACATATAACTACTATTGGAGTGTGGTTTGAACAATACTCACTGTGACACTCCTAGGCCAGGTACTGGGATATCACATATATCCATATATTAATTGTGAGTACTAGTATGATATACAATGTCTGTAGCAGAAATGTGAGGGACCTGTACAGGGTATTTGCATAGTGAAATACTGTTGCAGCTGTGTGTGTTGAACTGCATATGATATAATTAGCTCATACCATTTAACTGTCCAGTGTTATGCACACTGACCATATGTGTGCCTCAGGTTTGTAGTTATGTACTACAACAGTTGTGTTATATCTGACAAAGAATTGGCAACCTGTGAACACTGACATTACAACATCTCCTGACATTTCATTTGGCTGTTCTCATTAGGGGTTGCCACAGCAGATCATCTGACTGCATGTCTTCCAGCCCTCTGCATCTTGCTCTTTCACACCAACAAGCTGTATGTCCACTAAAAACACATACATACACCTCATCTCTGGCCTTCCCCTTTTCCTCTTACCCAGCAGCCTTATACTATCACAAATATACTCAGCATACCTACTCATCACATGTCCAAACAAACATAATCCTGCCACTCTCTGCCTTTGCCCCCAAGCCATCCAACCTGAGCTGACCACCTAACATACATGTTCCTACTCCCGTACACCCTCATCACACCCACTGCAAATCTTAATGTCATAAATTCTGCCACATCCACCTCTGACTCCTGCCTTATTTTTCAATGTCACTGTCTACAACCCATATAACACAGCTGGGCTCCCCACCCTCTTGTAGACCTTCAGTGTCACTCTTAATTGTACTTGTCTGTCACAAATCACACCTGACACTCCTCTTCACCACCTGCATCCTGCCTGCACTCTCTTCTTTACCCAACCCCACTCCCCATTACTCTGAACTGTTGTTCATAAGTATTTAAGTTTATCCACCTTTGCAAACTATACTCCCTTCATCCTCACCATTCCTCCATCCTTATTTCCATTCACACACGCATATATTCTGTCTTAGTCCTGCTGGCCAACATTCCTCCCTTATCTAGACCATAAGTCAACCTCTCCAGGTCTCCTCAACCTGTTCCCTACTCACTACAGAAAACAATGTCATCTGCAAACAGCACAGTCAACAGGGACCCCTATCCGATCATGTCTGTCAAGCTGTCAGTCACCACTGCACATGAAAAAGGACTCACAGCTGCTCCCTGATGTACTTCCACCTACACCTTAAATACACCTGTCACTCCCAAACCAGAACTCACTGCTGTCACAGTAGCCTTGTACATATCCTGTAGCATTCTTACAGATTCCTCTGCCACTCCTGACCTCTTCATACAATACCACAGCTCCTCTCTAGGCATCCTGTCATATGTTGTCTGTAAGTCCACAAAGACACAATGTAGCTACTTCTGACCTCATCCGTACATCTCCATTAACACTTTCATAGTAAACATCACATCTGTACTGATCTTTCCTGGCATGAAACCATACTGCTAATCAGTAATCCTCACCACCCTTCTTAATCTAGCTTCTACCACCATTTACCATTACCTCATGCTGTGACTGATCAATGTTATCCCTCTGTAGTTACTATAGCTGTGCACACCACCATTATTCTCATGATCAGCACACAAATACATTTTCCCCACTCTTCATGTATCCTCTCACTTTCCAAGATCCCAGTAAACAATGTGGTTGACACCACTGCCATTTTTCCTAAACAACTCGATGTGTCCATAGGTATGTCTTGTGGACCAACAGCCTTACCAATGCTACACCCCTTCATAGCAATCCTTACTTACTCCTTGATAATCTGTTGCACTTCCAGATTCACCAAACCCACATCATGCAACTTCCTCTTTCTCTCTCTCTCTCATTCTCCTCATGCAACAGACCATCAAAGTACTGTTTCCATCTGCTGTACACACTCTCTGCACTTGTGAGTACATTTCCCACGTTATCCTTAATCATCCTTATTTGCTGCACATCCATCCTATCTACGTGTGTCTGTCTAGCCAATTGGTACAGGTTTTATTCTCCATCCTTGGTGTTCAACTTTAAATACAACCATTCAGATGCACCATCCCTAGCCTTTGCTACCACTATCTTTGCCATGCACCCCATCCCCTTATACTCCTGCATAGTTGCTTCATCTGTCTGACAATCCCATTTCTCCTTTGCCAACCTCTTTCACTGTATAAATGTGTAAATGTCCCTAACACTCACTGCCACACTCTTTGCCATTCCCCTCTCTGCCTGCCATAGGAGCATTGCACATCCTCTAGGGTATGACTGTGAACGCAAAAGCTACCCATATATCAAATGATGTACGTGTGTTACAGCAATGTGAAGACAGTGTCACTAATGTTGGTCTATAGCCCACAATGTATGTATGGCATCCTCCACATGTTGCCCCTACCAGGTTGACAGGTATGACTGAGCAACAAAAGTGTTATGACAGTGTGCCATACTGACATAGAACAGAAATGTATAGTAGCTATTACCTGTTCAGATGTATGCATGTATGGGTAGGTGTACCTGGCTGCCTCATAACACCTGACATGGGATGCAAAACAGCATGTAACTGAGCTGTACATGTTGTACACGTATGCAATGTTAATAGGTGTGCATCCAACAGAGTTGCACTTCCACAGCTAATGGTTGTTGCAGTGTCCTGACACAGACATGGGTACTGCCATAAGCAGGAGTATCATGTAGGAAATAGAGAGGTGTCCAACTGTGTTATGACTTTGTGTCCATGCCTACTACAAACATTGATATGACCACCCACATAGCTGTATGGCCTCAGCAATACCCAACTTGTACAACCTGTCTCAACCAAAGTACAGTAAACCCCTTTACTGGACAGCAGTAGTGCACAAAGCACATAATGGGATGCTATATTGGCTGTACAGGGGACAGTAGGAGCAGGCACCAACTGGCCAGCATGTTATCCTTTGTCTGGATGACCATAGTAGGTCACAGGGTGGATTACTGTAAGGCTGACTATGAGTATAAATTGGACACATCCACTGAGGCCAACCAGAAGGCCATCTTTGCATATGTCTGCAGACTCATAGGCAACAACCCAGACCACCCTGCAATGGAGGTCAATCATAGCACATACACAACACCATCGCTACAGCCAACCTATTGGAGACACATTTAGGCCAAATATCACCACCTTGGCTCAACATTAGTATAGGTGGATATGCACACCACACGCATCACTACTCTCATCATCATGGATCAGGTGCAAACTGCCCACTTAAACATAAAAATAGCAAGTCCCCTTAGGGACTGATAACATTCCAGTCTGCATCCTACATGAACTCAGACATATGCTTCCAGCTCCCTTACATACTGTATGCAAGCCAAGCCTGAGCAGCTTTGACAGCCCATCTGCAAGGAACATAGACACAGTCACCTTTCTACACAAATGTGAATGGTGGTTAATAGGTTCATAGGTTGGTACTGGGCTATCTGCCCGAAGGCATATATTAGCCCAGCCACGTTGTGCGGTATTCACCGCCCCTTTAGTAGTTCCCTAGACCCTTGTACTAGCAGCTAGTACCCTTGGCCCCTATCTAGTAGTGCTGTTGGTGTGATCCCCGGTGTGAACTTTCTGTTACCCATCCACTCATCAAGGTTCCTCTTGAAGAGTGATAGTGAGGGGCTCTGTCTTATGTAGATCGGGACCCTGTTCCATACTAAGGGAAGTCTCTGCGAAGGGAATCTATCCCTCCAGCATGTTCCATTCATTGTTGTGTTGAGGTTTATATCCCTAGAGCGTGTAGCTTGAGTAGATTTGGTTTTGCTAAGATGGAGCATGTTCAACAATTTTGGGTTGGACA